>NW_028227264.1:101847305-101912305 GCF_978045245.1 Mus caroli | reverse complement strand
CAGAAACACAGGGAAAGAACACAGGACTTTGTTTAGGCTGGCACATATTTAAACTTATATAACCTACAGACAGAATACGAGAGCAGATATAAGGAGAAGGATAAAATATTACAATCTGTGTTCATTTTTGATTAATTTATTCCTAGAGGCAACTGCTTATTATTTATTTTTTTATTGTGACACCCATATTTAATTGGTGACTCTGAGTTTATAAATAATGCAGGTAAAATATACTTTCAGATAAGTTACAAATACATTATAAAATTAAAACATTAATTGATTTATAAACAGTTTTTACTCAACTCTCAGAAACATCTAATACATTATATATTTGTGATTTGAATAATTTATAATAAATACTGTATTGTTCATATATTTTCTCTGACTGCAGATTTTAAAAATATTGTTTCCCCTGAGAGGCCTTGCCAGATCCTGACCAATACAGATGCGGATGAATGCATTCAAACATCGGACTGAGTGCATAGACCCCAGTGGAAGAGTTGAGGCACGGACTGTAGGGGCTGAATGGGTTTGCAACCCCATAAGAAGAACAACAATATCAACCAACTAGACCCTCCAGAGTTCCCAGGAACTAAACCACCAACCAAAGAGTACACATGGAGGGACCCATGGCTCCAGCTGCATATGTAGCAGAGGATTGCCTTATTGGGCAACATTGGGAGGGAAGACCCTTGGTTCTGTGGAGGCTGGATTCCCCAGTGTAGGGGAATGCAAGGGCAGGGAGGCAGGAGTAGGCAGGCAGGTAGGGAGGCACCCTCATAGAGGCAGGGGGATGGAAGAGGGGGTAGGAGGCTTATGGGGGGGGGACTGGGTAGGGGATAACATTTGAAATGTAAATAAATAAAATAATCAATAAAAAAGAAAACATATTCTTTCAGTTTCTTTTCTCCCTGAATGAAAATAATGTTTATGTAGTTACATATATTCACTAGAAATTCTATATTTACATTTGTATTTTTATTTGTTGACTCATCTCTGAGATAGGATTGTGGGGAGCAGGTGTGGCAGCAGTCCCAAGAAGTCGTCCCACAAATGGTGCCGAAACCCGGGAAGTAACATCTTCAGGCATGAGCGAAGACCCCCTGTTACAGTGAGGATTCAGAACTGCATCATGGGGAAGGAGCGGTTAATGAAGTGTTCCCGCAACACAAGACTGTTGAGAAGGATTCAACTGTGTGGATTCAGAACTCTTCAGCTGGGGAACAGTGGTACCGGTAAGTAAAAAGAAATTAATGTGAGTCTCTGAGAGGTATGCTTTCTTACGCAGTAGGTCCTGTAATTGTCGCTTGCCTTGATAAGGGTAGCAACTTTTGCAGGAGCACCAGGGAAGCATATCAGAAACAGAGAGAAATGAAAAAGAAGGCATGCACAGAAATATAAGTAAAATAAGAAATATAAGAAGAGAAAAATGAAAATAAGCTATTTCAGAGCTCTCCTAGGGACAGAAGGAAAACGGGAGACATCCTGTTTCCTCAGCAATCAAAATCTGGCCATAGATTAATTAACATCCTGGCCTTTTGATGCATAGATTAATTAACATCCTGGCCTTTTGATGCACCTGCCGCATGCAGACAGGACAATCTTCCCAAGTGTGGCTTGGCATGACAGAGAAGTAGTCAGTGACAGATAAGACTCCCTGGGCATGTCACCAACCTAAGACAGGGATCAAACCAATGCTGTTTGTCTCCCAAGGACGGGTAAGGGACATTGCTGCTGGGGTCAATCTAAGACAGACATTCTCTCTGCCAAAAAAAGAAAAAAAGGGGAAATGTGGGGAGCAGGTGTGGCAGCAGTCCCAAGAAGGCGTCCCACATAGGATCTCACTTTTTCGACCTGGAAAGTCCAGAATTCCATATAAACTCTTCTGGCATTGAACTTGTGGACAGCCTTCTGCCTCAGACTCCAATCCCAGTACTGGGATTAAAACATGAATCAACACAACCAATTTTATTTTAAAAGTAGAATTGAATTTTTAATATCTGTGATATCTATTTCAGTAAGTATTTAAACATTACTGCTTTCTTCATCTCAGAAAATGTGGACATGTCAATATCCAGAGTACCCTAAATAGACCCAATCTTGTATGATGCTAAAAAGTATGTACGTGTTTGCAAAACTATTTCATAAGATATTTTCATATCAAGTATAAATGAGAAGCTCTTGAAAGAACTCTAGGGATGAATATTAAATCTTGTAAATCCTTTGGTACTGCACAAGTGTCTACAGGTACAAAGAGTTCCACACAATTTTTGGTGGAAATATTTTTAAAAGGAAGCAGGAGGGCAGGATATAAAATCAGGAAAAAAATAATCCACTCATAAATTATGAAATATTTAAATTTCATTATATCAAGTGGGAGACTTAAAATATTATCAAATTAAAATTTATAATTGAAGAGGGGTTACCAAGTGTATGAGAATTTTTTATACTGGTATAATAGTGGTACGTTTTTTAGTTAATATATACCTGTATCTTATTCTTGTGATATAAGATATACATATAACACATATGTATTCAGTAGGATTATATTGTTGGGAGTATAATATATAGAGCAATACATATGACTACACACACACATGCACAAGCACACATTTGCTCATACACTCATACTAAATTGCACTATGGATGAATTAAATTGTTTGTTGGCATCAATCACTGGACTTAAAACTTTGATTTCAATAATGACAGAGTATGTGACATAAAGAATAAAGGCAAGGATCTTTCAATATACACGTTTGGATAATGAAATACATTAAAATCATTCTGAGGTACATTTGTCAGAAACAGTCCCTACACATTTTTCCAAATTTATAGTAATTAAAAGTCTGTTTTTCCTATCTATATAGAATCTATAATGAAGTAGACACAAATTCGACCATTGTGCTCTCACTCCCACTGTGGAGGTTTCATTTAGATTTACTGATATGTTATCTCAATGATAAAAAACTGACAGATCTCTAGTTAAGAAGATATCTATCATCAGCTATCAGCTTACATATGTTGTCAGATGCAGGGTAGAGATACTTGCGGTTTGAGTATGCTTGGCCCAGGGAGTGGCACTATTTGGAGGTATAGCCTTGTAGGACTAGGTGTGGCCTTTTTTTGAGGAAGTGTGTCACAGTGGCCCTGGATTTTAAGACACATGCCCTAGCTTCCTGGAAGCCAGTCTATTTTGTTGTTGTTGTTGTTTGTTTGCCTTTGGAACAAGATGTTGAACTCTCAGCAACTCCTGTGCTGTACCTGCCTTTAAGCTGCCAGGCTTCTACCTTGATGACACTGGACTGAACCTCTTAACCTGTAAGTCAGTCCCAATTAAATGTTGTCCTTTAAGTTTTAGCTTGGTCCTGATGTCTGTTCATAGCAATAAATCCCTAACTAAGACAGTATTTGATATAAAAGTAGAAATAGACTTCTATTTATTTACTTAGCCTTTTATGTGTTTTTCTATTTCTCTGTCCTTTTCCCTTTATCTGATCTTCAATGTTCTTTCATTTAATTTATATATGCCCCAGTACAGGGGAATGCCAGGGCCAAAAAGGGGGAGTGGGTGGGTAGGGGGGTGGGGGTGGATATGGGGGACTTTTGGGATAGCATTGGAAATGTAAATGAGGAAAATACCTAATAAAAATTTTTTTAAAAGTCCCTTTATATACATTCATTTTTTCTGTTCTTTCTTTTTATTTTTCCTTTGTCATGGCCTCCTTTTCTTCACTCTTTTTGTCCCCCCCCTTTATTCTGCCTTCATTAAAAAGTCTTTTTTTTTTTTGAAAGGAAAGAAGCATTCACAGATGAGCATATGTACTATAATTTTAACCTTCCACTTTATAATAATTCTTTTCATCCTTTGAAATTCATATATATGTACTCTGAATATTGATGATATCCATTGAATAACTCCTCCAACTGCCCTTTGAAACTCCACCCTGTCTCCCTTCCAACTTCACATTCTCTCTATTTTGGAGCATTATTTTTAAGTCAATAGTATAATTACATTCCCCACTTCCCTTTTTCTTACCTTCTACATCTCCTTGCCCCATATAACCTCGCTGCTCTTATTAAAATTTATGGCCATGAAAAAAAAAAACAAAGTTCACTGCATGCATATATGTACATTCATATTCTTAAATGTGACCTGCTCATTCCACTTGATGTTATTTGCATGTATGTTTTCAGGGATGATTGTCACTGGACAACTAATTGGTGCACTTTTCCTGACAGAATTTCACCTCATTTGATCCCAGCTTTCCTTGATTGCTTATAATTCCTTATGTAGGTTTTGGGCCTTGTGGGATTTCCAGCATCCAGCTTGGCATGTTCACTGGTGTCGTCTTTGTTCAGCTCACATTTGACAGTCAGATTGGTGGAGCTTTATGGATACAGCTTCTGACATTACTAGGAGATCCAGTCTCATGGCTAACTCCCTGGTCTCTGGCTGTTACAAACATTCATTCTTCTCTTTCTCAATGTTACTTAAAGTTTGCCAGTGTGAGTATAGCCATAGTATTCACTGTTACCTGTTGGAATTGCAATTCCCGCTAACCATTCAGTGCTAGTAAAGTCATTGTTATAAAAGGAGAATCTGTAACTACCACCTTACGAAACCAACTCAACCCTTAAAAACAAGTAATAAGTGTTTATATCCTTTTATACACAGATAACTGTAATCTCCATCCCCATCAACAGTTCTTTTTGCAACACACAGAAACCACTAAGCAAAACCACAACCAATCAAAATGAGTTGTGATTTGAGTACCAATAGATGCTTTAATTTTTGATTCATTTCTTCTTAAAAGTCAGTGGATCATAGAAGAATGACATTCCCTCCCTCAAAGGCCAGCTGGCAGCTCTTTTAGTGGCATGTCCAATATTCAGATCTAGCATCTGGTAAATAACACTAATTTATATCAAGAAAAGATAAACTGAAAAATAAACCATATTCACTTCACCTCAGTTTCCTTCTCTCTCAACAAAGCTAGATAACTCATAATAGCCATTGTCAGTTAACATCTCATGGTCCTGATAACTACTAATAAGGAAAACGAATTTTTTTTAGAAATATAAACATGAGTGTTATGAATTGAATTTTTTATACCAGTGATCTTGGCCAATGACATCCAACTTGATAGTATGATGAGAGATGCATAAACATCAGTACAGTCTCCTGGAACATTTACTTTAGAAAACTTGTAAAGTCTTCCCCTGCTAGCTTAAGACATAATGTTTTTAAAGCCTCTTGTTAGGTCTACAATATATGAATGTCGTGGTCAAGGAGCTGGAAGCCATTCCTTGGAAATGCTTGGCAGTGTTTTCAGTCTGTGTATTGATTTCTCTTGATAGGGCAATAGATGGAAACTTCATTTAAATTTAGCTTCATGCAAATTTGCCTTGTTGTAATTTATATTCTCCAAAATCTGAGGGATTTTTATTTTGCAGAATAAAATGTCTGGCTTCCATTTTACTTTCATTTTCCAAATTCCAACAATGTATTTAGGGTTTTTTTTTTTTTGAATAATAGATTCATTACTCACAACTTATATTAACTTTAGCAACTAACAAGTAATGATTAAAAAATAAACTCACTTAGAAATTATAACTTTATTGTTGAGAATTGTTTTGGCTATCTTGGGTATTTTTTTTCCCCTATGAAGTTGAGAATTGCTCTTTCCATGTCTGTGAAGAATTTTGTTGCGATTTTTGATGGGAATTGCATTGAATATTAGATTGCTTTTAGTAAACTGGCTATTTTCACTATGTTAATCCTACCAATCCTATGCAAGTACATTTCATCTTCTGAGGTCTTCTTTGATGTTTTTTTTTTTTTCTTCTTCTTTAGGTATTTGTAGTTCTTCTCTTACAGTTCTTTTGCTTCTGGGTATTTATATTATTTGTGGCTGTTGTAAAGTGTGTTGTTTTCCCTAATTTCTTTCTCTGCCTGCTTATCACTTGTGTGAGGGGAGACTACTGACTTGTTTGATTTAACTTTATATCCAGGCTCTTTGGTGAAGTTATTTATATCAGGTGTAGGAGCTCTCTGGTAGAATTTCAGGGTTACTTATATATACTATCATAATATCTGCAAATAGGTATACTGTGACTTCTTTTCCAAATGATCTCCTTTTGTTGTCTAATTGCTCTGGCTAGAGCTTCAAGTACATTCTAATGTACTCCATACAATCAAATGAAAGACAGTGGGTATTTTATTAAGCTTTTTGAAGAACATTTTGTTTGTTATGCTTTAATTTGTGTTTTACTGGTGTTCACTTACTTATTTGTTTGCTTGCTTATTTATTTATGGTGCTAGAAGTTGAACCGATGGCCTAACGCATAGTAAGGAAGCACGCTATCACTAAATTACAACCCTATTTCAGAAAACGCTCATCACAAGTTTCAGGGATCCTGATAAACTTTGTAAATGCAACTACTCCTAGAGCTGTGATCCCCAGACAGTGTTGTGTCTGAAGCCTAGATAAGTAGAAACAGTAGAGACTTGAAAACTTATTTTTGTTTACTAAATACTACTTTATTCGTGCAAAGGATGTTTCAATATCCATTATTATGTATAAAGTTTTTTTTTTTTTCCTGAGCATTGTACACATTGGGACTGGAATTCATTGCCAAGTGGGTGTTAAAAATTGAGCCCATGTCCTCCTGAAAAGGAACCAATGCTTTAACCAGTGAGGAAGCTCTCCAGTCCACTCTTATTGCAAATAGTTATACGAGATCTTTGATTAACTGCCAAAAAATGTTAAAAATCAGTGTAATAAAAACATTGGCCACTGCCATTCATATGAGACTTTTGTTTTAGTAAATTATCTCTCTCTGTCTCTCTCTGTCTCTCTCTGTCTCTCTCTGTCTCTCTGTCTCTCTGTCTCTCTGTCTCTCTGTCTCTCTGTCTCTCTCTCTCTCTCTCTCTCTCTCTCTCACACACACACACACACACACACACACACACACACACACACACGACTATAGCTTTGCGGACACAAGGGCAATAGAATTTGTGGCTAATGGAGATAGGTCTCCTGTACACCTGATTTCCTGAGAACTTTACCTTCCTTTGTTTTGGTATCATCGACATAAATTGACAGATCAGTTGGGCACAGAAACAAGCATTTGCCAAGTTCTTTCCAAAAGTGAGCTTGAGACCATAAACTGCTTCCTAAGAAGTGCTCTGGCTCCTGCTGTGCAAGGGCAGCCCTACTGAGAGAGCCACCACCACAGAGGCAGCTCTGGCTAGTCAAGAACTCCCCCCACTGTGAGTCACCACAGGGTGTTGATTGGCTCGCATACATGGGGCAAAAGAACTTTATAATGAAAAGAGCATGTTTTAATCTTCTACAAGTCAAGAAAACATATATTTTCACATTTACTAAAATGGCTTGAACCTCACAGTGATTCGAAACTGTGGCTATTATGATCCTGTGCTCTTTTCCTACTAAATAGAACTATTTGATCGTTTTTAATTTATAAAACTCATCACAATTCTAAAGGTTTATGGTTAACGGATCTCTAACAACAACAACAACAACAACAAAAATCATTTGAAGATACTATGGTTGCACTTTAAAAAACACATCATGGCATTTTTATTTTTTTTTCTTTTTAATTTTACTTAATCTTTTTACAATCTAGATTTTTCTCCCCCTCCTGGTCAGCATGCTCTGACTGTTCCATATCCCATACCTCCTCACCACGCCCTCCCCCCCCCCCCACGTCTCCACAAGGATATCTTCATCCCCTACCAGCTACCCCACCAGACCTTCCCACACTCTGGTGCCTCCAGTCTCTCAAGGGTTAGGTGCATCACCTCTGATTGAGTCCAGACCAGGCAGTTCTCTGCTGTATGTGTGCTGGGGTCCTCATATCAGCTGGTCTATGCTGCCTGGTTGGTGGTCCAGTGTCTGAGAGATCTCAGAGGTCCAGGTTAATTGAGACTGCTGGTCCTCCTACAGGGTCGCCCTCCTCCTCAGCTTTTTCCAACCTTTCACTAATTAAATCACAGGGGTCAGCAGCTTCTGTCCAAGGGGTGGAAACATCTACATCTGATTCTTTCAGCTGCTTGTTGCACCTTTCAGAGGACAGTCATGGTAGACCCCTTTTTGTGAGCACTCCATAGCCTCAGTTATAGTGTCAGACCTTGGGACCTCCACACGATGACCTGTATTCCCCCCTCCCCAATTTTTTAATTTAATTATTATATTTAGACATTAACAAAAACCATACACCTATTACATTGATTGGCATGCAATAACATGATTTTGAGAAAATAAAGGCAAAAGAAGGCAAACTCAAATAAACAATGATTTAGGTGTAGATGAAAAAATAAAAATCCCAAACACCATGACCACCAACAAGGACAGACATGTCTCCCACAGCTCAGAGCACCTCAGAGCTTGGCGAATACCAAAGAAGAGGAAGAAGAAAGATTTTAGGAGGTAGAGGGGACTGAAAGCACCACCAGGACATTGTCTACTGAATTAACTAAGCAGAGCTCATGAGGGCTCACAGAGAAGAAACCAACAGACAGGAGGCCTGCACAGGTCTGCACCAGGTCCTCTGCCTACATTATGGTTGTTGGCTTGTTTCTGTAGGAGTCCTAAGAGTGACAAAGGTGTCTTTATCTCTTTAGCTTGCTCTTGGGATTCATTTTCTTCTATTTGGTTGCCTTGATAGAAAGGATTTTTTTTTTCTTTTTAGTCTTATTGTATCTCGTTTTGTTATGTTTGGATGTTCTTTTTGTTAAAGGCCTGTTCCTTTCTGAAGGGAAATGGAGGAGAGTAGACCTGAGAAAGTGGGTATGAGGAAAGATCTGGGAGGAATGTATTGCATGATAGAAAATTATTTTCAATTACAAGAAATAAAAAGAATAAATTCTGTTTTCTCCACCACTGTGTGCCTGGTTCATATCAAGTTTCTGCCCCCTTTTTACTGTGAGTGGTCTTCCTGCTTTTCTCATAAAAGTCATCTTTGAACATCTGAGCAACCTGTATAATCCTTAAGCAGACTATATATATATATATATATATACATATATATATATATATATATATATATATGCTTACAGTGTTGCAATAATGTTATGCCACTAAAGTATATGTTTAGAATTCTGATGTTTGTGTTATTTTTATCTTGTGACCAATGACATATACATTAGAAATAAATATTTCAGTGACACTTATTGTACAATCTAAAAAATGGTTCAAAACTTGTGAGCACAATTACAGTAATTTTCTCCTTTTCCTTCCTCTTGTTTTCTCTTTTATCTCCAACTTTACTTTGAAGGCACATATTAGTGTGTGTGTGTGTGCATGTGTGTGGTATGTCTGCATGTAAAAAAGGTAGAAATGTATACATTCCTTTTTAAGAAAAGAAAATGGACCTTACACCAAGCCAGTGTGGAACTGCCACACAAAACTGCAGATGCCTTTAAAAGCCAGGTGTGGTGCTTAGATGTGTCTCTTTGTGCAGATAAGAAAACCAAATTTCCCAGCTTTTAAACTAAACAATGAGCTTTAGTTAAGCAAAAATCAAATTGAAACAGAGGTCTCAAATAAGACTAAATTAAATTTAATTATACTCTGTTCTCCATCAAAAATGACAGATTTTTCTATTATATTTCCCTCACACTGAATGACATTCTTAAAACACTCCTATTTTCACACTGTTGTATTGCTAGGTCCTTCTCTCCACTTAAATTATGCCTTTATATTTGTCTGCAGTGAAAGTTCGAATAACGTCTTTGAGGTAATTATGGAACACCTCAGTAACCTGAAAGATGAATTATATTTCATTTTAATCTCTTCTGAAATGATTAAATATGAATTAACTTTTAAGTGTCTTAAGGTTTGTTGTATTTGAGCCTTTCTCACATTTAAGTTTTTATTCTTTCTAAATCTATACATGCTACAAGGGGATTTAATGCTCAAGAAGTTGCTGTTCCATCTCCCATTCTCTTTTGTGTGCACGGTAATGTCTGTCTTAAGTGAAATACAAATTATTCTGACCGATGCAGCACTGTAACTTCTGAGATTTATTTTCAGCTCCAGATGTATTACACACACACACACACACACACACACACACACACACACACATTCTCTGTTTCTGTCTCTGTCTCTCTCTCTGTGTCTCTCTCTGTCTCCCTCTGTCTGTCTCTGTGTCTGTGTCTCTGTCTCTCTCTCTTCTTATTTAATCTTTTTTTTTCTTTTACACTCCAGATTTTATTCACATCCCGGTCCACCCTCTGACTGTTTCACATCCCATACCTTCTCTCTGTGTCCCTGTCTCCACTAGGATGTCACCGGCCCCATGGCCCTCCCCACCAGACCTCTAAACCCCCTGGGGCCTCCATTCTCTTGAGGGTTAGGTGCATCTTCTCTGACTGAAGCCAGGCCTGGCAGTCCCCTGCTGTGTATGTGTTGAGGGCCCATGTATTTCTAAATTCACCATTCACTATACTGTAGAAGTGCTGAGGAGACTCACAAATTTTCAAATGAACTGAGCAAATGTTTGGTGGGCAAAGTAGGTAAAAAATATCACGTGTGTGTAATAATGTGTGTACATTATAATGTATAGTATTCTACTCATAATTACTGCAGGCATTCAAGTACAATGGAAGAAATGCACTTCCTGCTGGTGGAAAGGGAAGAGTCACATGAAGGATCATGTAAGATAGGATAGCAGTAATTTGGATCTTTGTATACACAAAATTTCTTGACTCTAAATGGAGACTTAAGGAACAATTAAAAGCTGAGACTTCTGGCAGAACAGTATCCTGAGGAAGACCTCAGATATAAGCCCACATTTCAATGCCAGGAAATATAAGGGTATGCCTGACACGCCATACCAGTATGTGGGAATCAGCACTTGCAGAGGAGGAGATCTCTATCAACTTTGCTCCCTTTTTTTCTTTCCTCAAACTTGCTGAGTCCCTGGGTCTGAGACCATGAGCTCATTCTTCATGCTCTTAGGCTTCCATTTCATCCCTTCTCCCTCTCTGTGTTTTCCCAAGTAAGCAGGAGCAATCTTTGAAAGATTTTAGATTACTAATTTTTTCCACCTCAAGACACTCATGCATGCTAAGCCACCTTCAGGGTAGGGTGCAGCTGTCCTTGAGGTTGTTGCAACCTTTTTTTTTTTTTAAGAATACCATAGACACATTCAATGAAACACATAACACAGTCCCTTTCCTCTAAGTCCTGCTGTGTCTTCCCCAATCTTTGCTTTCTGACTTGATGGAAAACGGCGTTTCCTTCACTCTTTCTCATTACATCTTCTTCATCATCTATTTTGTTTATAATAACTTACAAATTCCAAGTGGTGCTGCCTAAAGATGCATCAGTATGGAGCCACTCATTAGATAATGGGAAACTGACTAGTGGTCACACCCTCAAAGAACACCATTTCTTTCTTCTCTCTCTTTCCTTCCTTCCTTCCTTCCTTCCTTCCTTCCTTCCTTCCTTCCTTCCTTCCTTCCTTCCTTCCTTCCCTCCCTCCCTCCCTCTTTCTTTCTTTCTTTCTTTCTTTCTTTCTTTCTTTCTTTCTTTCTTTCTTTCTTTCTTTCTTTCTTTCTTTCTTTCTTTCTTCTTTCTTTCTATTTCTTTCTTTTTCTCTTTCTCTCTTTCTTCTTTCTTCTTTCTTTCTTTCTTTCTTTCTTTCTTTCTTTCTTTCTTTCTTTCTTTCTTTCTTAGCAGCTTCTGACTGCCAAATGTTTCTCATTAAGTAGTGGAGCATGGAGATCAATGCCCCAATATCTTTTAGAATGGTGGGTGGTATGAACATGAAATTTTGGATTCCTTTGACCCTCCTTGGATAAGCACAGATTTCATTATTAAACTGAGAATTCTCTTTTCAAGTGCTTACTTGTTTCTGTATTGCCAATCCGCTGGTCTTTCCTATATTTGTCCAAATTAATTATTGATACATTTGATCACTATGTCCTCCTCCCCCATCTTGTATTCATTTTTTCATCAAACATAGCTTTAAAAATAATTTTCCCTTCTATCAAAAATATTTTTCTCACATAATATTTCCTGACACAGTTTTATCTCTCTCAACTCTACTCAGTAATTTCCTTCCTCTAACTCTCCAATCCAGATCCATAGATTTTTGTCTTGCATTAAAATAGAAAACAACTTCTAGAGGATAATAATAAAATAAAATGGCACAAAAGAAAAAAAAACCCTAACATGTTAAAATATGTTAAAACCAAGAAACCAACCAACACACAAACAGAAGGGAAAGAGTCCAAAGCAAGGGCACAAGAACAGACATAGAAAGAGACCTGCTTCCTCTCTATAACCTCCTTTCTCTTTTCTCCTTATTTTCTTTGAAGATAGTACTTACTCAGCTAGCCAATATCTCCAAAACACCCATATGAGCACCTCATGCCATCTTTATTTCAGTAGGACCCTCTGTGCAATCACCACAGGCACATTGACCTATTACAGTTTCTTTCCTTTCATCTCCTTCTAACACAGCTGTCTCCATCATTTCAGGACATACTAGGTTATAGATTAAATATAACTGTTCAAAGTTTAGTATAACTGGGACTAACAGTTTAGTATAACACTCCAACAGTGGACCTTTGTAAGAGAGAGTTAGACCTAGGGAATATGCTCTAAAATGGAATCCCAGGGCTTCATCCCCTCTCCTGAGTTTTGCAGACAAACTACCACAATGTAAGGCAAGCAGCTTCCTTAGAACCTGTTCTTGCTGTGGTTTTTCAAACTAAACAACAGATAGTAAAGAAGCTTGACTGCCCAACTCTGCATATTTGCCTGCCCCCTGCCCTCAAGCAAATGAATAAAGTTGTGTATGTTATTTTTAATCTTCTCCAAATGTTTATACTTAGATTTTCAAGCCATCATAAGCACAGAAATCTTCCTTTCAGATTGTAAAGTAGGCCCTCTAAATCGACAGGGTTGATGAACTCACAGAGACTGAGACATGAGGCATGCAGGGGTGTGTAAAAGAAGGAGTCCTAGAGATGTAAGGGAAATGTACACATGGTCATATCCCTCTGCTGAAGCTCCTTCCAATTGATAACCATTTGTGAATGAAAATTTAATTTTCTGGAAGGAAGTCTCATTGGGGAGACAAACTACTCATGCAGGGAGGATACATTCTTAACCAATAGCTGACCAGCTGAAAATGAACTCAAAAGAGTCTTTCATTGAAAGTTCCTTGTTATGTCAGATCCTTATTTGATTTTCTTTTCTGAAAGCTGTATCTTGTTTTGATTCTATATTATGGCTTCTATTTTCCTGTTTTTCGATGGGGTTAATGAGTATGCGAAGGAGTAGTCTCTGCAACTTATCTGTTCCTTGTGCCTTCTCTTGGCCTCTTTGCCTTTTGTTTGTTTAGTTCTATTCTGATGCGTTAGTCTCATTTTATTTCATTATTATCCCTTAGGAGCCTGTTTGTTTTTGATTAAAGACAAAAGGGGGGAGGGTGATCCAGATGCAAGTGGAATTAGAGAGAAATCTGGACGAATAGAGTGAGAAGCAATCATAATCAAGATATATTATGTGAAAAATAATCCATTTAAAATAAAAGTCAAAATATTAGATGACACATTTATATGTTAAGATGGGTCAGATAATAGGATATATAACTCATATAAGGTAGTCTAGCTTTGACTACCTCGGTGGTTTTCTTCTTAAAAAAAAAAAAAAAATCCAAGTCCGGGCAAGAGGAATTGCTCACTGGCAAAGTGCTCTTTTAACATGCCCAAGGTCATTTGTTGAAGACCTTGTACTAATATTACCACCATCACAATCAACACTACCACCACTACAACATATAGATTAACACAGGTAATTGTCAAAATAACCAATCAATATAACCACAGCCATAGTGAAAAATAAAATGATGGTAATATATATTCAGCATCACAAGAACAATATCATCACTGCTTTGATGTAATTATTTTCAGTTTGCCACAACTGATATGCATGCCTTAGGTTTCTACCTATCGGGAGAATACGGGTCCATGTTATAGAGTTTTCTCTGATTTATCCTAACCTATGTATTTCAGGACCTTTAGTTTCCTGGGTGCCTTCTCAGCTTGTTTATTTGCCCATGAAATCTCTAATATGAATTCATGAATTCAAAAGCATTTGTACTCCATGATTGGAATATTCAAGCATCTAAGACTGGATGCATTTCCACAGCATTGTGCACTTCTATTCTGTTATCCCTCTCCAAGTTTGGGTCATATTGATCTGAGGATGCCTATGTCAAAGCTCTTGACACTCCCACTACCTTTAAAGGTTGAATCAGACAGACACAGCTGAAATGCAGCTGAGATGCCCTGGTACACCTGTCCCAGACTCCGTTTCCTCCCACGGCTCAGACAGCATCTAGCTCATAATTCAAGTAGCACTTAGTAGTGTGGGAAGAGAATGTCATGTGGTCACCACCTATGCCATTTCACCATCCTAAATATCAACAGTACTTCAGGGAGGACAGAGTCATTCTGCTTTAAAGCAGAGTCCCTGGCATACGGTTCACAAGCATATTGCAGCATTCCAGGGGATTTAGGCTTTCATGTATGTAAATCCTCGATATATCCAATATGGCAGCTTTGTAATTATGCTTCAGATTTCAGTATTTTCACACACAAGCAAACACACATACATGTACACACACCAGATACACAGACACACACACACACACCACACATACATACCAGATACACACACAGCAGACAAACACACACACACACACACACACACACACACACACACACACACACACACACACACCAGAATACAGAACTACAACCTGCTCAGTTTGTAGAATGTTACCTGCATTTATACGATCTCAAAACAGACTTTCATGCAACTCTTTCAAGTTTTATTCCTGGCTAAATATAGTTGCAACCATAGTATATTATCTCGAGTCTTGTTGCCTAAAATGAAAACTCATCAATATGAGTCTATATTTAAATCCAATGCCCATATGTTTAGTACTTTGGCATTCATGTTTAAAAGAATTAAGTATATCGTATATCAAAGGCTAGTTCTCTTGATGTGGAATCGATTTTATCTGTTTAGTGGAGGGAAGGGACACTGTAATAAATGTTTTGGTTTAGTCCTTCCCAGTCGGATGAAGATCCTGAGGGATACAGCTGAAAGTAGGAGGCAAGATCCTTTCCTGTTTTAATACTAAATTAGAGCTACATATAACAAGTTTTTGTGCTGTGATTTTTTTTAATATTCCTTAAATGCCTTTCTCATCAGTTATAGTCTGTTTTATTTTAGGAGATCTTGTCCATGACTTCCATGTACAGCTTGTTCAATCCCATAGATATTTATTGAATTCTTGTCTACATAAAGCACTACATCAGACATTGGTGGGAGACGGTTGAGTGGAGTGTTGTTTTGAGTTCAGCCTCTTTGCTTTGGGTTCCTTTGCACACTGCATATTCAGATCCATCACTTCTGCCTATTGACTAGCTATAGAAAAAGAAATTTAATAAAGTGGGAGAATTATACTAAAGATAATTGAGTAAATGTTCCTTGGGGGAACTTCATGTGTATAGAAACAATGATAAAATTTTAAATATTCAGTCACTTTCACTTTGTCTGCATGCCAAACTAGTAGTGAAGAGAGATCCTTTCAAGACACCATTTTCAAACGTTTAAAAATTAAATTAAAAATGCACAAAGTAAATGACTTTTTTTTAGATATACGTATTTAAACAGAGAACTGGCTTTAATGAAGAAAATCCTATGGAACAAATAAAATTTTCCTGAACTTTTAGCTGCTCAAGAAAAATAAATGAAGTCTGTTTAGAGGTTTAGGCATCCAAAAGAAATTTCAGAGTTATAGACATATAACTTGTAACACTGAATAGGAAACAGCATATTATTATCTAATTATTCTCTATGTGATGGGGGAGGAAGACAGTGCATTATAAAAAATAAATTTTTTAAATCAATGCATTCTAGTATTTCTCTTTATATCTATCAATACCAATTTAAAACAGAACAAAACTCATTCAGGCAGCAAGGCTTAGTTAGATATGTCGACCCAATATTTACATATTCAACACAGCTTGGAAAATTAATTCTTGTTAAGATCAGCAAAATCAAACTTAACAAAACCAGCCTGTCAACTGACTACCTCCTCTGGGAACTACTCTCTACAAGCTAGCAAATGTTATCATGGATTATCAAAGCTATTGTCAAGAGAATGTGAACTTGAGGCTTCAGATGTCTGGAGGGATCATGAAATGCATGCAGATTTGGAAAGAGAAGATAATTATCTTGATGCTTTTCTTTTTTTTTTTTTTTTTTTAAAAACATTCTCTTTATTTTCAATGGTAGTCAAAACCTCAGTAAATCCCACATGTGACTCACAACATGTGTCCTTTGTATTCTACTGGTTCTTTTTTTTTTTTTAAACATTAGTATTTTATTAGCATATTTTAAATAAAATATAATTTCTTTTTTTAAATTTTTAATATTTTTATTACATATTTTCCTCAGTTACATTTCCAATGCTATCCCAAAAGTCCCCCATAGTGCCCCCCACTTCCCTACCCACCCATTCCCATTCTTTTGGCCCTGGCATTCCCCTATATTGGGGCATATAAAGTTTGCAAGTCCAATGGGCCTCTCTTTCCAGTGATGGCCGACTAGGCCATATTTCGATACATATGCAGCTAGAGACAAGAGCTCCGGGGTTCTGGTTAGTACATCATGTTGTTCCGACAATAGGGTTGCAGATCCCTTTAGCTCCTTGGGTACTTTCTCTAGCTTCTCCATTGGGAGCCCTGTGATACATCATTCCACATAAATTAATGAGCAACGTGAACATTAATGTCCATAGAAATTAGAAGGCAGTGATTAATAAAATTATAAATATTAATTAATTTTCCTATAGTTATTTCTTCTCTTAACAAGCCATAGAGACTTATTAACAGAAACACAGCAATGTATATGATTTTATGACTTAATCTTTCTTACAATATAAATGTCAAGGGTTGGGCTTTGTGGTGGTCTAAATAAGAATGGCACCCATAAATCCATGTGTTTGAATGCTTGGCCGTAGGGAGTAACACTATTATGAGATGTGGACTTGCTGGAGGAATTATGCCATTGTGAAGTGAGCTCTTATATGCTCATATTATGCCAGAGTTGCACACACTCACCTTTTGTTTCCTTCTGATCAAGATATAGAACTCTCAACTCCATCTCTAGTACCATGTTTGCCTGCATGCTGCCATTTTTCATGCCATGATGATAATGAACTAAACCTCTGATACTGTAAGCCAGCCCCAAGTAAATGTTTACCTTTTTAAAAGTTGTCATGGTCATAGTGTCTCTTCGCAGCAATAAAACACAAGCTAAGACAGCAACCAGTAACAGGGACTTGGGCTTTTTTTTTTTTTTTTTTTTCCTTTGGTCTGGCCATGTTTTTTTTTTTTTTTTTTTTTTTTTTTTTTTTTGAGAACTATGGAAGTAGAATCCTTAAGTACAACTTAATGGGCCATACTAGTAGAAACATGGAGCCAGTGGTTTTGAGAGTAATTTGAATTTTATGGGCCTGCCTTGAGGGATTTCAGAGAAGATTTTTATTATCTAGCCCAGAGATTGCTCTGGTGATTTTGGCAAAGAACATGGTTGTTTCTTGTTCTTGTCCAAAATGTCTGCTTAAGGTTAACATGAAGAGTTTTGGAGTGATTCCACTAGTAGAAGAAATCACAGAACAGTCTGGTATAGCTTCTGTTGTGTGGTTACTAATGTTTACTCTGATGAAGAGCATTTTTATGAAAAGGGCAAGGTAAATGGGGAAAAAATTTTTAAAAAAGGAGAGAATTGTTTGAGGAGAAAAGGGGCACCAAGAAGTAGAATGGAGCTAAATCTTGTATTCAAGGAAATAAACAGATTAAAGATATTAAAGGAAAAAAGAGTGGTGATTTCTCGGGGCAACATTCCACCCAGCTAAGCTTCCATCTTCTGAAAAGGAATTAAAAACAGTTTAGGTCTAGAATTATTGGTATGTGCCTTTATCCCAACATTCAGGAGACAGAGGCATGAAGATCTTTGAACTCAAGGCAGAACCATGTGGCTGAACCTGCCAAGTTCTGCTGCTTGCTGGAGTTGTAACATGACCCCTGGTTCAATTGCTTTTTCAAGAGCTTTCTACTTTTGCTCATTTCCTTCACTCTTAAGCATGCTTGTCCTGGAACTAGCTCTGAATGTTATACATGGTTCTGCCTTTAGAGGATAGAAGGGGTTGTGGAATCTCCCTATAAGAATAAGGAAAGCCACTAAGAACACACATTGGGAAGGGGTGTTCCTGCAAGGAGGCCCATAGAGAACTTTGTCTGAAGCTGTGAAGGTGAAGCCAGGATTGGGCTGGAGAACTCAAGAGGTGAAAGATAACAGAACCACTAGGATACCTGATGAGGAAAGCTGAAAACATGGAGTGGAAACAGCCCAAAAGAAAGAAGTCTGTCACAGTCAACAAAGCTGAATGGAATTGGAGATCTGAAGATCCTTTTGACATCAGATGTGGAGATGCAGAATTTGGAGTTTGTCCAGCTAGGTTTCTGTCTTGTTTTGGTTCAATATCTCATCTCTTTCCTGTGCATTGGAATGATAATATATATATATATATATATATATATATATATATATATATATATTTATATATATATATTTATATTGCCATTATATGTTGAAAGTATGTGATCTGCTTTTTGAGTTTGATTTTATAGAGGATTTCAATTAAAATATTACATTAATCTCAAAAGAGACTTTGAACTATGGAGACTTTTGAAGTTAGATTGAATGCACTTTTGTATTACGACTACAAGCCTATGTGCTACAAGTGGAATGTGGCAGTTTGAGTAAAACTGGCTTGTAGGTTCATGTGTTTGAATGCTTGCCCACAGGAAGTGTCACTACTAGGAGCTGTGGCATTGTTGGAGGAGTTATGTCACTGTGGAGGTAGGTTTTTAGGTCTTACATGTTCTTGCTACTCCCAGTGTGGCACCTAGTCTCCTTTGGCTCCCTGCAGATCAAGATATAGAAATTATTCTCCTTTTCAAGTTCCATTTCTGCCTGCATGCTGCCATTTTCCCCTTTGTGTCAATAATAGACCAAACCTCTGAACCTGTAAGCCAACCTCAAGTAAATGCCATCCTTTATAGGAATTGTCATGGTCATGGTGTCTTGTCACAGCAATAAAACCGAAATTAAGACAGGCTTAAATATACTGTTTATATTAATGCAACAATATTTTAATCACATATTTTCGGTGCTATTATAATTAAATGCTGAAGTTATAAAATAGGATCCTGTATTTAATACATGGAAATAATATGAAAAGTACTAGAATACTTTGTGGGCAAGAATATGTGATTCTAAATTATGTTAAAACTAAAGCAGGACTTGAGAACACTGAGTTCAAGTTTGTGCTTTGTTTATATCTTAAATTTACACTGGCTATATTTCAAACAAACACATAATTTTCCTTTGTTATGGCCAATGTCTCTGTTAGTACTGAGACAAAATGAAGTGACAAATATTGTAAGGTCTCTTGAAATCATTAGGTCTCTATTTAGAAATGAAATAAAGGAACCACATAGCTAAATAGAAATGAAGAATTACATAGGTATTGTAAGAATACATTTCTGTAAAGGGTTGAATTCTAAAGTGAATTGAAGCAGTGTCAAGAGCAGTCACAGGAGGGATCATGGGAAGCCTACTGCAGAACGTAATATAAATGTTAGAAAATAGCATTAGGCTTTGAAAGCAAAGCATGGTTATGAATAATTTGTAGGAAAGCATCAAACAAAAAACATCAAAATGTGACTCTGTAGATTACATTTTCATATGATGAAGATGAATTAAGTCACTTTTGTAACCTGAAAGGACTCCAGTCTCCAAGCTACCTCCCACCTCTGTTGTATTATGCTCCTTGCATATTTCCATAGAAAAAGAGGACCATGATCCTCTAAGACCTTGCTACTGAAACATATTAGGATGAAAACTATCCAGGAAGATACGGACATTGTAGATTCTGTTTACATTCTATATTAGATGAGCACTTTATAAATGTGCATGGGATGCAGGAAAAAGCACTAAAATCATAACTATTCCTTGATGGAAAGAGATGGTTTCTACCCATCATCCTTGTGAGGTCTGAAGCTCAGCACCTCCACTTAATTAACTTTTTTAAACACCTGGGAAATATTTAGTGTTTTGCAATAACAGGCAACAGGAAACGTTAATGAAGAGCCCTACAGTGTCCATGAAAAGTGCAAAATGTCTTGACATTTAAATAAAAGAAAATGCAATAAATAAGCTATCAAACATTTACAGGAAGTCAAATAGGTTTTGACCTTTTCAACTTCATCCATCTTTTAACTCAGAGCCATTATTACCACCACTTCGATTACAATGCTTTTATAAATAAATTTCAGTGCAACGAGTTCAATTTAATTTTGTCTTTGGGAGCAAACAGAATGTACCCAGTGTAGGTTGTCTAATTATGAGGTATGAAATCTGAAAGGAGGAGCTGTTAATGACAATGCGTTACTAGTCATTCTGACCAGGAAAGGAATAGAAACACGTAATACCCTGTACTTTTATATCTTTTGTGTGAACTCTGTACAACAAGAAAGTCCTGATTAACACAAATATCATTCACTTCTGGCACTTCAGGGAAAAGCAAAGAATTTTTACTAATAATTTTCCTCAGGTGGGTTGTAGAGATTCTTTGAAATTTTGACCTTTTAACAGATGACTGTTCTTTCACTATCCGCATTTCTAACCTGCTTTGTAATTTATGTACCAAGTGGGCAAAGATATTTCCATTCCATGATGATCAATTCCCTCTTCTTTACTGTGTGATCTTGGGGTCATCAATAAGAGTGGACACCTATTATGCTTCAGGTGGCACAAAATTTGGTCAAGAGGGACTAAATCTGTGACAGAAAGTACATGTCTGAAATTTTAAGATCCTTGATGGTCCAGTAATCAAATCAGTCATCTTGGAAATCTATGGAGATATAATCTGATTTTTCTCACTAATAGTGGGTTTTCTCACTAAAAGTCATTTTCTAAAACATTCATCAAGGAATTTTTTTTGCAGAAATGATATTTATTACACACTGAAAAGATATTATGTCTGGCACAGAGCAATGCTTAAACTAAAATAGATAGTGAGTGTATCTTTAGGAAAGTAATATTAAAACATTTTGATTCTTTTGTGAATTTTCACATTCTTAAAGGACATTCTAGAATTTTGTTTTTTTGTTTGTTTTTGTTTTTGTTTTTCTAGACAGGGTTTCTCTGTATAGCCCTGGTTGTCCTGGAACTCACTCTGTAGACCAGGCTGGCCTCAAAGTCAGAAATCCGCCTGCCTCTGCCTCCCAAGTGCTGGGATTAAAGGCATGCGCCACCATGCCTGGCACTAGAATTGTTTTAATATGTGTGTATATCTTCCTAGTGAGTTTTCTTTTGACTTTTCTAGTCTTCTGACAATCTGACTTCCTTTTTGACTTTTAGAAAGGCTTTTGTCATGAGGCAGAGTGTTTCACTGACAAATAATAAGCCAATTTTGGAAATGAACAGCTATTTAATACCAGGTACAACACTCTGTAAGGATACCTTTTATTTGAAATTAGGTTGTTAAACCCTTAGGGTGTTATGGGACTTCTTTAAGTCTGTTGACTTCAGCAAGATAGTATAGTTTTGCTAATTATTTCTCTGCATGGATAAATATAGTAAAATAAAACCCTTTCCCTAACAAAATGATGTTCTTTAAACAGTGATTGACAAAGAACAAAATCATGAAGCTACTGAAAAATTCCTCTCCAAGTATGTTAACGTAATCCACACCACTCTTCTGTGGTTAGTTTTGTAACACAAACCAGTGGGTAGGAGTTCTTTAAGCAAGAATTTACAGAATGTCTTTGTTTATGACTTGCTCTGGTCACCTGGTCTCAGATCATATATTCTGAATTTTACGCTACCCTTTTATCATATGAACAAGGGAAATTTCATTTACTTCAGATGGTGTAGTGACCACATTTTTGTTATTGTTAAAATACTTGGCAAAGTTTTTTAAAGTAACAAAGAATTCTCACCTGAGGAATACCGAATGGCAGAGAAGCACCTGAAAAAATGTTCAGCATCCTTAATCATCAGGGAAATGCAAATCAAAACAACCCTGAGATTCCACCTCACACCAGTCAGAATGGCTAAGATCAAAAATTCAGGTGACAGCAGATGCTGGTGAGGATGTGGAGAAAGAGGAACACTCCTCCATTGTTGGTGGGATTGCAAGCTTGGACAACCACTCTGGAAATCAGTCTGGCGGTTTCGCAGAAAATTGTACATAGTACTACCAGAGGATCCAGCAATACCTCTCCTGGGCATATATCCAGAAGATGTCCCAACCGGTAAGAAGGACACATGCTCTACTATGTTCATAGCAGCCTTATTTATAATAGCCAGAAGCTGGAAAGAACCCAGATGCCCCTCAACAGAGGAATGGATACAGAAAATGTGGTACATTTACACAATGGAGTACTACTCAGCTATTAAAAAGAATGAATTTATGAAATTCCTAGGCAAATGGATGGACCTGGAGGGCATCATCCTGAGTGAGGTAACACAATCACAAAGGAACTCACACAATATGTACTCACTGATAAGTGGATATTAGCCCAAAACTTAGGATACCCAAGATATAAGATATAATTTGCTAAATGCATGAAACTCAAGAAGAATGAAGACCAAAGTGTGGACACTGTGCCCCTTCTTAGAATTGGGAACAAAACACCCAGGGAAGGAGTTACAGAGACAAAGTTTGGAGCTGTGATGAAAGGATGGACCATCTAGAGACTGCCATATCCAGGGATCCATCCCATAATCAGCTTCCAAACGCTGACACCATTGCATACACTAGCAAGATTTTGCTAAAAGGACCCAGATATAGCTCTCTCTTGTGAAACTATGCCGGGGCCAAACAAACACAGAAGTGGATGCTCACTGTCAGATATTGGATGGATCACAGGGCTCCCAATGGAGAAGCTAGAGAAAGTACCCAAGGAGTTAAAGGGATCTGCAACCCTATAGTTGGAACAACATGATGAACTAACCAGTACCCTGGAGCTCTAGTCTCTAGCTGCATATGTATCGAAAGATGGCCTAGTCGGCCATCACTGGAAAGAGAGGCCCATTGGACTTGCAAACTTTATATGCCCCAATACAGGGGAATGCCAGGGCCAAAAGAATGGGAATTGGTGGGTAGGGAAGTGGGGGGGGTTTGGGGGACTTTTGGGATAGCATTGGAAATGTAATTGAGGAAAATACGTAATAAAAAAATTAAAAAATTAAAAAAAAAAGAAAATACATTTTAGCTCGTGCTATTAGAGGCAGTCCATCATGCTAAAGGAAGACATGAAAGCTGGCTGGATGATTCTATGTTGGCAAGGGCATCTTATCCTTTACCAACAAGAATCAGAAAGGTGGATCAGAACCAGAGTTAGATATTGTCAAAGATTCCTCTCGTTGCTAGTTCTAATATATCAGCTATATTTTCAAAGGTTTTCCAACTTCCCCAACCAGTACTAACACCTTCTCCAAACTAAAGCACCACAGGTTCAAACACATACACCTATTACATATGGCTCACTTTTAAACTACACCAGGACACTATATTGTGGGTGAACTGTTTAAAAAATATATGTATTTAACCTAACTCTTCAATCTTTATTCTTTCCTGCTTGACAGTTCAATCTAATGAAGAGGAATCTACTGTAAAGACTGCTCTCATGCTTACGTGTGATTGAATCAGTGAATACGTATGTAGACATTTGTGATCACCAAAGAGGAAACTGTGAGTGAATTCACAGTCCAATAGAGGAGAAAATGAATTTCACAAGTGAGGAAATGAGGATTTGTCTTGGAATGTCATTATTTACTGGTACAGAAAACATGTGAGTGGCCCCCATGAAATGCACTTTGATTACATGGGAAGAAAAATTCTCTGATCCTATAGTATGAGCACAGTGGTACCTATAATATATCTCAAATGGTAAATAAAGATTTAACCAGTGGTAGAATCTGTTAATAGCAGATAGTGATGTGATGATATAAGACTGACAAAACAGTAGAGGTTAATCTCTTTTAGAATTTTCATACAGTTTTATTCATATTGCCTATAGTTCAGTCTTAAGAATTTTGATTTTAATGTATGTAATGGTTAGAGTTCACTGAATGTGCTTTCAAAATTAAAACTGTATCCTGTAGAAAAGAGTGTTCTCCATAAGCAGTTTAAAGTCAAGTCTGTTTTCAAAGGACTAAGTTCCTATATTGTTCTTCTTATGGCTTTGCAACATTGGCATCAAAGTGTCTGCCAGCCTACAGCAGTAGTTTTGCTTAAACATTTTGACTAATAGTCAGTTGCTTTGAGACCATGTTTCTAGCTTCTTACTGAGTAAACCTTTGAAACAATATACACTGCTCCCAGAGACTAGACCACCAATCAAGTATAGGAAGGTTATCCATGACTCCAGATACATATGTTACAGAGGATGACCTTGCCTGACAGCAGTGGGAGGGGAGGCCATTGGTCCTGTGCAGGTTTGATGCCCCAGAATAGCTGGATGCTAGAGCAGTGGGGCTGGAGAGGGTGGGTGGGCAGGGGAGCAATCTCATGGTGGCAAAGAGGAGGAGGGAGAGATGGATTTGGGATGAGGGGCTTATGGAGCAGTAACTGAGAAGGGGGATCATTTGAGATGTAAACAAATTGAATATTAATGAAAAATTTACTCCTCATAATTTATTACCAAGAATTTATTTGTGTATTGTTAGGTAATATTCTAACACTCAGTGTTTCAAGAACATTTGATATATATATATATAGTTTTTCTATGTACCCTTAATTCGCTGTGTAGATCAGGCTGGCCTTGAACTTGCAGAAATCTACTTGCCTTTGTCTCCAGAGTGCCAGGATTAAAGGTTTGTGCCACCATTGCCCAGCAAGAATAGAACACTTTATCTTTTTCTAAGCTCTTAAGGTTTACAGAAATTTTGCCTTGTTCTTTGTGGTTTCTTGATAATCCTTAACACACTTTTCTTTTTACTTTAGCTAGAGAGAAGGATGACATTTGACCAAAAATGAACTTTTAACAAAACTAATCTCATTAATTTTATAATGGCCCTTTTAACTTAGAGATCCCTTTTCTAAATAGGTAAAATTTTATTGATTGATTGATTGTAAATTTTTCATGTATGTGTGTCTAGGACTATTTACATGAATATATAGGTACCCTCAGTGGTAAGGATCATAGAAGGCAAATTTACAAGTAATTGTGAGCTATGGGTTATGAACCAAATTTGGCTCATATGATGGAACAGAACAGACTAAATGCTCTGCCAGCTCTCTTGAAACTATGTTCAACATCAAAGGCATCCATAACTTTGGGGAGACCAGCTATGATTTTTGTGATAAATTACTTTTTTTATTACATATTTTCCTCAATTACATTTCCAATGCTATTCCAAAAGTCCCCCATACCCTCCCCCCCACATCCCTACCCACCCATTCCCATTTTTTTGGCCCTGGCATTCCCTGTACTGGGACATATAAAGTTTGCGTGTCCAATGGGCCTCTCTTTCCAGTGATGGCCGACTAGGCCATCTTTTGATACATATGCAGCTAGAGTCAAGAGCTCCGGGGTACTGGTTAGTTCATAATGTTGTTCCACCTACAGGGTTGCAGATCTCTTTAGCTCCTTGGATACTTTCTCTAGCTCCTCCATTGGGAGCCCTGTGATCCATCCAATAGCTGACTGTGAGCATCCACTTCTGTGTTTGCTAGGCCCCGGCCTAGTCTCACTGATAAGTGGATATTAGCCCAGAAACTTAGTATACCAAGATATAAGATACAATTTGCAAAACACATGAAACTAAAGAAGAAGGAAGAGCAAAGTGTGATAAATTACTTTTCTCATTTCTTCTGAGATATAAGTTTGTATGTGTATGTGCATGTCTACTTGCATATTTACATATATGTAAATGATGTATATGTACATTGTGAATATTATTTAATTCTATCAAAATTGAGTCTTTTTCATTCTATTCCTTCAAAAGTACATGACTTGTTTTGAATATATATACAAGTTTTCTGAACAGTATTTTTTTCACAAAGATTTGTCTGACTCAGTAACAGTTTAGCCAACCTTAACAGTTTTTACATCGATTTATCTGAGTTCATTTTTATGTAGGAGTACTTTGCCTGAATGCATGCACAGATGCTGTAGAGATGATGGTACTCGTGAATTCCAGAAGAGGGCGTTGGATAGCCTGAAACTGAAGTTACACATAGTATTAGGCTCCCATGAGCGAATGAATGAAATGACAACCAAACCTGGTCCTTTGCAAAACCATCAAGTGTGCTTAAACACTGAACTCTTTATATATATGTATATATATATATGTATATATATATATATATGTATATATATATATATTATTATTATTATTATTATTATTAGGTATTTTCCTCATTACCTTTCCAATGCTATCTCAGAAGTCCCCCATACACTACCCCCCAACTCCCCTACCCACCCATTCCCACTTTTTGGCCCTGGCGTTCCCCTGTACTGGGGCATAAATGTCTGTACGACCAATGGGCCTCTCTTTCCAGTGATAGCCGACTAGGCCATCTTTTGATACATATGCAGCTAGAGACAAGAGCTCCGGGGTATTGGTTAGTTCATAATGTTGTTCCACCTATCGGGTTGCAGATCCCTTTAGCTCCTTGGGTGCTTTCTCTAGCTCCTCCATTGGGGGCCCTATGATCCATTCAATAGCTGACTGTGAGCATCCACTTCTGTGTTTGCTAGGCCCCGGCCTAGTCTCACAAGAGACAGCTATATCAGGGTTCTTTCAGCAAAATCTTGCTAGTGTATGCAATGGTGTCAGCGTTTGGAGGCTGATTATGGGATGGGTCCCTGGATATTGCAGTCTCTAGATGGTCCATCCTTTTGTCTCAGCTCCAAACTGTTTTTCTGTAACTCCTTCCATGGTAAACACTGAACTCTTCCTCCAGCTACTTATTGTACAAATCTTGTAGCAATTGTTCTTATCTGCAATTATATAGGTTAATCTTTTTCAATACTAAGTAACTTCGATTTAATGCTATGTCAGAATAAATTACGACATAATGGTAGTAAGAATAATATTAATATTAAACAAAAAAGTCTGGGCCAAGATAGAACCTATATAGATTTAGTATATAAAAATCCTTTTTAATAAACTGCCTTTTTCAGCTTTTCATTAAAAATGCATGTGAGCATTGAAATAACAAAATATATAAAGGATATTAGAAAATAATGTGCTTAAATTGAAGTATTTCAAATGCAAAGTGCTGTAATCTCATTTTGTACTGATAAGATCAGCACTTTGAGAAGAAATTACAAGCAAAATACCTGCAGACATGAATTGAACTGCATAAAATGGTAGTCTAGCAAAGATTTATATGCCTGGCTTTTAACTGTGTCTTGTGGATGGTTATTGAAGAATTGCTGTATGCCTAACACTGTGCTCTGCACACACACTCGAAACTCTCCATCAAGTACAAACAGTTTGCTGAGTCAGCAGGCTGCTGTGGTTAGGGTATCATTCTAAATGCAAAGTAGGTACGAATCTGTGGCCTGTAAACAGAGTGTGAGCATAAGTCCTGGTTTGCACTGACGGTCCTTGAGTACCTTATCAGAATGCCTGACAACTCATGTATCACTGTAGCATTTTTGGCCATCACCAGTTGTCCCCTCTAATGACCTCACTCTCTCCCTTCACATTAGCAGCTTGAGTTTTGTCTTTCTTAATTTACCTCTGATTCATTCCTAAACCAATTCTAATTTGTATTCCTCCCACACTACCCTGCTGAAACTGCTTTTCCCGAAGTCACCAAGGATTTCTTTTTTTGCTAAAACCAAAGGACATTTGTTCAGCTATTTTGTCCCAAAACATGAACCTAATATTACAATGGACAATTACAACCACCTACTTCCATCTTTTCAAAATATAGTTTTTCTGTTAATTTCTATTGCTTTCTCTTAAGAATTGAGCTGACATTTTTACTTCCTTTTCCACCAGGTTTTGAAAAGACTTGTTATCTTCAGTTTTCTATAAAACATACACACAAACATGCACATGAGCATGTGCATGCACACACACACATGCACATGCACACATACACACATACACACATACACACATACACACATACACACATACACACATACACACATACACACATACACACATACACACATACAAACATACACACATACACACATACACACATACAAACATAAACATGCACTCATACACACATACACATGCACACACATGTGCGCACATATGCACACACCACACACACACATATACATGCACACATATACACATACACACACATGCACACACACACACACACCACATAGACACACACACATACACCACACACACACACACACCTCTCTTCTGTTCTGGAACAATTTCATCCATTTCCTTTAGGTTATATTCTCTTTCCAAGATCAGTTTTTCTATATAATCTGGGCAAGCACATCTATTCGGTTTTATAATTCATATTCTGTTGACATAATGTGTTCAATTCATCATCTAATTTTTTCCTTTTTCTATGGTCTTGTTCAAATCACACCAACACTTTCTTCACTTGCTCTAATGTACACTTGGTAGACATTATATTTAATTGCTTACACTTAATATAGAAATTAATCAGAATCAATCAATGGAGTGAGTGATGTTACTTTATAACCCGAAAAGCAAGGAATTTGTGTTTTCCATGTTGTTTTCAGGACCGCTTTAAAACGCCAATCAGAAGCCATTTACGTTTTTGATTATTTTTTTTTTCTTTTTCTCTTTAAGACAGAGACTTATTATGTAGCTTTGGCCAGTCTGCAACTCACTGTGTAGACTGCCTGGCTTTGAACCCATGGAAATGGACTTTCCTTTGTCTACTAAGTAATGTGTGGATCTCCAAACCCTATATGATTCTTAATAATGCTTTATCTAGTGACCAGAAAGTACTGTGAAAGTGTCATGATATTTGTGATGGTCTTAAATGAGACTCAGCAAATAGTGAAGCATAAACTATGTAGGTACATTTGCTAGAAGAAAAATCACCCTAAAACTAATAGGAACCCTTCATGTATCAGATACACAGAGATGGATTCCTACCATTGCCTTTGGCTGACTCATTGAAATGGAGATATTTCATTTGGTGTGTAGACACCCTAGCTTCAGAAAACAGATGTGCATCACAGGGTTATGATGATTCTGAAACCTTCAAATAATAAATGTCTTGTATTAACAAAAAATGATAAATATTAGCTGCTGTTGTAAACCTTAGATATCTACATCAGTTATATGTAAAAACAGAAACATATAATACATCCATATCAAAGAAATTTAGAGAAATTAATTGAATTGTATGTGTCACACAAGAAAAGCAATATATTTGCATTGTTTCCTTTAAACAGAAATCCCATTTACGGGTGAGGCTTCTCACTTGTCTGGGGATAAAAGTTCTTTGAAATATATAGAATTATTTGGCATTTCAGTAGATTTTATCTTTTAGAATCAACAGTGAGCTACCAATAAATACAATGACTTGCCTAAAGTATATCCTTTTCTGTTTATATTTTGGGAACTTTTGCACCCATGCTATAATTAGGAGGTTGGTATTGTAAGACTCCATCGGCTTTCCCTTTGGGTTGCAGTTCCTATGAATTCTCTGTAAGCTCTAAAATCATAAAACTTTTATGTTAAAGGGTGACACTTGGGCATCTGCCCACAGGTAATTTTTTTTAACTTTTGTCTTTTCCTCTTTGTCTTTCTTTTAGATTTTTACTGGTCACTTTATTTACATTTCAAATGTTATCCCCCTTTCAGTTTTCCTCTCCACAAGCCCCCTATCCAACCGCTTATCCCCTTCTTTGAGGGCTGCTCCCCTACCTACCCATCCACTCCTACCTCACCACCCTAGCATTTCCCTATGCTGCAGCATTGAGCCTTCACAGGACCAAGGACCTCCCCTCCCATTGATGCTAGGTAAGGCCATCCTCTGCTACATATACAGTTGGAGCCATGGGTCCTTCCATATGTATTCTTTGGTTGGTGGTTTAGTCCCTGGGAGCTCTGGAGGGTCTGGTGAGTTGATACTGTTGTTTCTCCTATGGGTTTGCCAACTCCTTCAGCTCCTTAAGTCCTTCCCTAACTGCTCCATTGGGGTCCTTGTGCTTAGTAAGATGGTTGGCTGCAAGCATCCGCAATCTGTATTAGTAAGGCTCTGGTAGAGACTCTCAGGAGTATTGTTCTCTTCTTTCCCTGCAGGAAATGTTCCAGTGAATTGTTCTTCAAAGTGTTCTCATACCAGTGTCATAATACCTGGTACTTCATACCACAACTCCAAAGTTTAACAAAACAAGGAAAAATGAATGTCTTTTGCAAATGTGTGTGCATTCGACGGGGCCATAGGAGTTATGTGCATTCAGTGCACCAGGTATGGAGTCAGCAGATACTAGGCTGATCCAAAAGATAATATGCTGGAATATGAAGGCAACCACCATCTTGCTACATACACATATATACCTACATCACATGCCCTCTTCACATTGATAAGTCTTTTTGACTCAGCTTCAATATTTCATCCAGCACAACATAAAACATGGAATTATTTATGATTATAATTAAGGTGGCCTTTTCAGTCTGAGAGAGAATTATAATGAACCTTACTTGAAAGGTAATGCAATTTAATGAAAAGGCCATCGGACAAGGAATGGAACCTTTCAAAAGAGATAATTAATGTGAGGGTGTTGACAAAGGTAAGTCATTCCAAAATTAATACTATCAAATGCTATCCCCCTTCAGGTTTCTCCTGCACAAACCCCCTCTCCCCACCCCTACTCCCTGCTTCTATGAGAGTGCTCCCCCACCCACCTACCCACTCCTCCCTCACTGCCCTAGCATTCCCCTATGCTGCAGCATCAAACCTTCACAGGACCATGGGCCTCCCCTCCCATTGATGCCAGGTAAGGCCATCCTCTGTTACATATACAGTTGGAGCCATGGGTTCTTCCATGTGTATTCTTTGGTTGGTGGTTTAGTCCCTGGGAACTCTGGGGGGTCTGGTTGTTTGATATTGTTCTTCCTATGATTTACAAATCCCTTCAGCTCCTTCAGTACTCCCCTAACTGCTCCACTGGGAAATAATAATTCCATAATTCAAGTTATGATAAAAATCTAAATACTTCATTTCTACTGAATGTAATGGGCTCTGGGACTATATTTTAGAATAACACAAAAACTTCAAATACAAGTAATGAATATTATCATGGGAAACGCTAAGCCCTATATTTGGATCCCAAAGCTGGAATTTGCTTTTTTCATGTTAATGTGTGACACTTGGCATTGTCCAAGGGTAATTTTTAAACTTTGTTTGTTTTTATATTTTTCTAGTAGTGTGCTCATCTCTCCCTGCAGGAAATGTTCCCGAGGAATGCCCTTCTTCAAAGTCTTCTCATCCCAGCAGACACATTCATACCATGGCAGACACTTGAGACACTCTCAGTGGAGTAACTAAACAGTCAATGTCCCAATGTCACCACTTTTAGATGGCTCAATAAATCTGACATTGATATAACCTGAGAGGTTTTCTTCATGGAAGTCCATAAAGGAAAGGACAAACAAAATTTGCTAGAAACTTCCAAGTGTCAGTTAAAGTTAACTGAATTAATAAAGGCTTCCTCTTCTCTTCTTATTTCTTTGTATGTATTTTCCCTATGTTTGTATGTGTGTATGTATGATGTATCTCTCTCTCAGTTATGAATTTTCAAAGGAAGTTTTACAGATGACAATAGTAATATATTTTCTATTTCATATACTTTTCTTTTTTTTTTTTTTATATATTTTTATTACATAATTTCCTCAATTACATTTCCAATACTATCCCAAAAGTCCCCCATAGCGCCCCCCACTTCCCTACCCACCCATTCCCATTCTTTTGGCCCTGGCATTCCCCTATATTGGGGCATATAAAGTTTGCAAGTCCAATGGGCCTCTCTTTCCATTGATGGCCGACTAGGCCGTCTTTCAATACATATGCAGCTAGAGACAAGAGCTCCAGGGTTCCGGTTAGTACATCATGTTGTTCCAACAATAGGGTTGCAGATCCCTTTAGCTCCTTGGGTACTTTCTCTAGCTTCTCCATTGGGAGCCCTGTGATACATCCAATAGCTGACTGTGAACATCCACTCCTGTGTTTGCTAGGCCCCGGCATCGTCTCACAAGAGACAGCTATATTTGGGTCCTTTCAGCAAGATCTTGCTAGTGTATGCAATGGTGTCAGCGTTTAGAAGCTGATTATGGGACGGATCCCTGGATACAGCAGTCTCTAAATGGTCCATCCTTTCATCACAGCTACGAACTTTGTCTCTGTAGCTCCTTCCCTGGGTGTTTTGTTCCCAATTCTAAGAAGGTGCACAGTGTCCACACTTTGGTCTTCATTCTTCTTGAGTTTCATGCGTTTATCAAATTGTATCTTATATCTTGGGTATCCTAAGTTTTGGGCTAATATCCACTTATCAATGAATACATATTGTGTGAGTTCTTTTGTGATTGTGTTACTTCACTCAAGATGATGCCCTCCAGGTCCATCCATTTGGCTAGGAATTTCATAAATTCATTCTTTTTAATAGCTGAGTAGTACTCCATTGTGTAAATGTACCATAATTTCTGTATCCATTCCTCTGTTGAGGGACATCTGGGTTCTTTCCAGCTTCTGGCTATTATAAATAGGGCTGCTATGAACATAGTGGAGCATGTGTCCTTTTTACCGGTTGGGACATCTTCTGGATATATGCCCAGGAGAGGTATTGCTGGATCCTCCGGTAGTACTATGTCCAATTTTCTGAGGAACCGCCAGACTGATTTCCAGAGTGGTTGTACAAGCTTGCAATCCCACCAACAATGGAGGAGTGTTCCTCTTTCTCCACATCCTCGCCAGCATCTGCTGTCACCTGAATTTTTGATCTTAGCCATTCTGACTGGTGTGAGGTGGAATCTCAGGGTTGTTTTGATTTGCATTTCCCTGATGATTAAGGATGTTGAACATTTTTTCAGGTGCTTCTCTGCCATTCGGTATTCCTCAGGTGAGAATTCTTTGTTCAGTTCTGAGCCCCATTTTTTAATGGGGTTATTTGAATTTCTGGAGTCCACCTTCTTGAGTTCTTTATATATATTGGATATTAGTCCCTTATCTGATTTAGGATAGGTGAAGATCCTTTCCCAATCTGTTGGTGGTTTTTTTGTCTTATTGATGGTGTCTTTAGCCTTGCAGAAGCTTTGTAGTTTCATGAGGTCCCACTTGTCAATTCTCGATCTTACAGCACAAGCCATTACTGTTCTATTCAGGAATTTTTCCCCTGTGCCCATATCTTCAAGGCTTTTCCCCACTTTCTCCTCTATAAGTTTCAGTGTCTCTGGTTTTATGTGAAGTTCCTTGATCCACTTAGACTTGACCTTAGTACAAGGAGATAGGAATGGATCGATTCGCATTCTTCTACATGTTAACAACCAGTTGTGCCAGCACCATTTGTTGAAAATGCTGTCTTTCTTCCACTGGATGTTTTTAGCTCCCTTGTCGAAGATCAAGTGACCATAGGTGTGTGGGTTCATTTCTGGGTCTTCAATTCTATTCCATTGGTCTATTTGTCTGTCACTATACCAGTACCATGCAGTTTTTATCACAATTGCTCTGTAGTAGAGCTTTAGGTCCGGCATGGTGATTCCACCAGAGGTTCTTTTATCCTTGAGAAGAGTTTTTGCTATCCTACGTTTTTTGTTATTCCAGATGAATTTGCAGATTGCACTTTCTAATTCGTTGAAGAATTGATTTGGAATTTTGATGGGGATTGCATTGAATCTGTAGATTGCTTTTGGCAAGATAGCCATTTTTACAATGTTGATCCTGCCAATCCATGAGCATGGGAGATCTTTCCATCTTCTGAGATCTTCTATAATTTCTTTCTTCAGAGACTTGAAGTTTTTATTATACAGATCTTTCACTTCCTTAGTTAGAGTCACGCCAAGATATTTTATATTATTTGTGACTATTGAGAAGGGTGTTGTTTCCCTAATTTCTTTCTCAGCCTGTTTATTCTTTGTGTAGAGAAAGGCCATTGATTTGTTTGAGTTAATTTTATATCCAGCTACTTCACCGAAGCTGTTTATCAGGCTTAGGAGTTCTCTGGTGGAATTTTTTGGGTCACTTATATATACTATCATATCATCTGCAAAAAGTGATATTTTGACTTCATCTTTTCCAATTTGTATCCCTTTGATCTCCTTTTGTTGTCGAATTGCTCTGGCTAGGACTTCAAGTACAATGTTGAATAGGTATGGAGAAAGTGGACAGCCTTGTCTAGTCCCTGATTTTAGAGGGATTGCTTCAAGCTTCTGACCATTTACTTTGATGTTGGCTACTGGTTTGCTGTAGATTGCTTTTATCATGTTTAGGTATGGGCCTTGAATTCCTGATCTTTCCAAGACTTTTATCATGAATGGGTGCTGGATTTTGTCAAATGCTTTTTCCGCATCTAAGGAGATGACCATGTGGTTTTTGTCTTTGAGTTTGTTTATATACTGGATTACGTTGATGGATTTCCGTATATTGAACCATCCCTGCATCCCTGGGATGAAACCTACTTGGTCAGGATGGATGATTGTTTTGATGTGTTCTTGGATTCGGTTAGCAAGAACTTTATTGAGGATTTTTGCATCAATATTCATAAGGGATATTGGTCTGAAGTTTTCTATCTTTGTTGGGTCTTTTTGTGGTTTAGGTATCAGAGTAATTGTGGCTTCATAGAATGAGTTGGGTAGAGTACCTTCTGTTTCTATTTTGTGGAATAGTTTGTGAAGAACTGGGATTAGATCTTCTTTGAAGGTCTGATAGAACTCTGCACTAAACCCATCTGGTCCTGGGCTTTTTTTAGTTGGGAGACTATTAATGACTGCTTCTATTTCTTTGGGGGATATAGGGCTGTTTAGATCATTAACCTGATCTTGATTCAACTTTGGTACCTGGTATCTGTCTAGGAACTTCTCCCTTTCATCCAGGTTCTCCAGTTTTGTTGAGTATAGCCTTTGGTAGAAGGATCTGATGGTGTTTTGGATGTCTTCAGGATCTGTTGTTATGTCTCCTTTTTCATTTCTGATTTTGTTAATTAGGATGCTTTCCCTGTGCCCTCTAGTGAGTCTGGCTAAGGGTTTATCTATCTTGTTGATTTTCTCAAAGAACCAGCTCCTTGATTGGTTGATTCTTTGAATAGTTTTTCTTGTTTCCACTTGGTTGATTTCACCCCTGAGTTTGATTATTTCCTGCCGTCTACTCCTCTTGGGTGAATTTGCTTCCTTTTGTTCTAGTGCTTTTAGGTGTGTTGTCAAGCTGCTAATGTGTGCTCTCTCTAGTTTCCTTTTGGAGGCACTCAGAGCTATGAGTTTTCCTCTTAAAAATGCTTTCATTGCATCCCATAAGTTTGGGTATGTTGTGGCTTCATTTTCATTGAACTCTAAAAAGTCCTTAATTTCTTTCTTTATTCCTTCCTTGACCAAGGTATCATTGAGAAGAGTGTTGTTCAGTTTCCACGTGAAGGTTGGCTTTCTATTATTTATTTTGTTATTGAAGATCAGCCTTAGTCCATGGTGATCTGATAGGATGCATGGGACTATTTCAATATTTTTATATCTGTTGAGGCCTGTTTTGTGACCAATTATGTGGTCAATTTTGGAGAAGGTACCATGAGGTGCTGAGAAGAAGGTATATCCTTTTGTTTTAGGATAGAATGTTCTGTAGATATCTGCCAGATCCATTTGATTCATAATTTCTCTTAGTTTCACTGTGTCCCTGTTTAGTTTCTGTTTCCATGATCTGTCCATTGGTGAAAGTGGTGTGTTGAAGTCTCCCACTATTATTGTATGAGGTGCAATGTGTGCTTTGAGATTTACTAAAGTTTCTTTAATGAATGTGGCTGCCTTTGTATTTGGAGCATAGATATTCAGGATTGATAGTTCCTCTTGGAGGATTTTACCTTTGATGAGTATGAAGTGTCCCTCCCTGTCTTTTTTAATGACTTTGGGTTGGAAGTCAATCTTATCAGATATTAGAATGGCTACTCCAGCTTGTTTCTTCATGCCATTTGCTTGGAGAATTGTTTTCCAGCCTTTCATTCTGAGGTAGTGTCTATCCTTTTCTCTGAGATGAGTTTCCTGTAAGCAGCAAAATGTTGGGTCTTGTTTGTGTAGCCAGTTTGTTAGTCTATGTCTTTTTATCGGGGAGTTGAGTCCATTGATATTAAGAGATATTAAGGAAAAGAAATTGGTGTTTCCTGTTATTTTTGATGTTAAAGTTGGCATTTTGTTCTTGTGGCTGTCTTCTTTTAGGTTTGTTGAGGGATTACCTTCTTGTTGTTTCTAGGGCGTGGTTCTTCATATACTTTTCAATAGACTTATAAAGTCTCCGTGTGAATGAACTTACTATTAAAACATTCTTAAAAGGCATAGTTGTTGCCCCAACTACAATGTAAAGAACAACCAAATGAGTTTGTAATAAACAGTGAATTTGTGAAAATTAGGTATAGGCTTAGAGCTGTGAATTCATATTTCTTTAGTTTAATTTGAAAAATATCTTATTTTATAATGTTCAGAAATTTTACCCACTACTTCTGAAGGTGTATATGAACTCCTTTAAAACTATGGGCATGGACTTGGCCAGTATTTCTAGTATATCTATTAAATTAATGACATAATTATTCATATTTTAAAGTGCATTTTATTCCTATTCAAATGCTATGCAAAGTTAACCATTCCAAAACAGAATCTCTCTTTGAGATATTGAGGCCCCTGCCCAGATGCATATAGCTACTTTTCTTTTTGTTTATACGTTCATATCTGTACATATTTCTATCAGCTAGGAATAGAATAAATTTAATATGTTCCTTATGATATAACTATTAAAAGCAATTCAAAAGTAAATAATAATGTTTTACTTATTTATTCCAAACTGTTCTGTTAGAAATAATTTCAATTTTATTTCAAACATGTGATACTATACAACAATGATCAGCTGCTAAAATCTTGTCAAGCTGAGATTTAGATGTTCCATTCTAACATCCACCTTCTAGATTCATCTTTCACCTAATGCTTCCTCTATCCCCTTCCCTTATTAAACAATATGAAGATAGCCATGCCATGTGACTATGTAAATTTTCTAAATGTATTGCTTGTGAATAATGTTCTCTTATATAGCTATAGTAAAGGATTTAAATTCAATAACTTTTGGGCTGATATATTGAGAAAATAATAACATACTTGAAAAAATTTACATGTTCATATTTCAGTTTTATTTATTGACTGAAAACATCCCTTAGAGAACTTTTTACCTTTTGGGTGTAAAATCTAGGATTGGGGGTCATGTTTGGTTAAATCTCTCCAGAGGTTCCTGAATCATATCAGGGACATTATCTGATATCAATTATAATCTTCTCGTTTTGATGTCATTTTATAATTTTACAGGGTTCAATTTCCTCTGTTCACTTTTTAATAAAATTTCATCACTTGGAGTTTTTTTTTAATTTGTCTCCATAACTAGTTTCAGATTAAGTATCATAGGCAAAGGTACAGACAATCTCTGGGAATCAAATCTGGAATTTATAATATTTGATTTCTCCTCACTGTTAGTGCTAAATTTGAAAATAAAATTATGGTCCAATTTTCCACTAAATAACAAATATCTCTTGCAAGCACTAAGAAAAACTCTACCATATACAAGTTTTGTCTCAAGCTAATATTTTGCCTTAGGTTCAATATCTTTCAGCAATTTTTGCCTGATAGGAATGTTACTATCATGAATCAAACTGTGAATTTTTCAAATCTCATTTTTTTCTCCATTTAACAGTTGGTTCTCTACATACTTTCTATGTTAACAAAAGTGCTACCTATGTGTTACTATGAGATCATATATTGTTTGGTTCAGTTACTTCATGACTTTACTGACACAATTCAGTTCTGAGATTTTCTCAGAGTGTGTCATGCCCAATTAATAGGTGTTGGGGGACACATTAAGGGATAGAGTTTTCTTCCCCAAAACTGTTTCTCCAGCAAACAGCAAAGTGTTCTGTTCCCATGGTGCTAGGGCTGGTCTCAGGCCACACATTTGAATAGTTCTTCCGCAGTGTTATCTAAATGTCATGTAATTCTCCTGTTTCAAGTCCAAGTGCTTGGCCCCATGCTAGTACACTGTGGCCTGGCAATGCTGACAACCAGAGGAGGTCCACATAAGACATTTGCCTAACTCTTTTCAGAATTAAGCCTGAAAACCTAGTCCCACACTTTTTATGAAATCATGGGAAAGGAATGGATTTGAAAGATCCTTGTTGTTTACCTGGGTTGGTTTCTCAGTTTTTCAGAAGTTATCCTTCCAGTTCTCAACCATCTGCCTTCATTTTCTGTCCCACAGAATTAAAGACTGCATCCATCCATTTGGCTGATCTGTTCATAGTTGTGTCTTGGAGAATTATTAAGGGCTACTGAGTTATTTTATATTCTTTCATAATATATTATCAAGTAAGAACATCTTACTCATTTTTAAAAGAGTCTGCTTTTACCCTTGTGTGTCTGTGTGTATGTTTGTGTCTGTGTCTTTGTTGGTGTATGCATGAATGCAGTGCTCATAGAGACCTGCAGAGGACAAAAGATCCTTTAGAGCTGCAGTTCTAGGCTATTATGGGATGCCTGATACGGGAACTGAGAAGTAAATCCATCACTGCTTCTCTGAGAGAATACCAAGGGCCTTTAAATCACTGATTCATCTCTCCAGTCCCAAGTTCATTAGCCAGTACCCTCAGAGCTCCTTGGAACTACTTCACCAATCAAAGAAAACACATGGTGGAACTTGTGGCTTTAGCTATATTTGTAGTACAGGGTGGCCTAGTTGCTCATCAGTGGGAGGAGAGGTCCTTGGTCCTGTGAAGGCTCTACCAGGACCAGGAATGGGAGTGGGTGGGTTGGGGAGCAGAGGGAGGGGTAAGGGGATAGGGGGTTTTCAGAGGGGAAACTAGGAAAGGGGATAACATTTGAAATGTAAATAAAGAAAATATCTAATAAAAATGAATGAATGAATGAATGAATGATAAATAAAATATTCTGTATCACCAAATCTCATTCAAAAACTGGTTTGGTCATTATATAAAATTCACAATATATGTTGTACTTTTCTCTCCTGATATTTCATGAAGGAAACATACTGAGTTTAAAAAATTGACAACTTTTAGAAATATCAGCTCCATGTGGTCTACGAATTTTGTCTTGGGTATTCCGGCTTCTGGGTTGGTGTGCACTTATCAGTGAGTACATACCATGTGTATTCTTTTGTGATTGGTTTACCTCACTCAGAATGATATTTTCTAGTTCCACCGATTTGCCGAAGAGTTTCGTGAATTCATTGTTTTTGATAGCTGAGTGGTACTCCATTGTGTAAATGTACCACATTTTCTGTATCCGTTCCTCTGTTGAGGAACACCTGGGTTCTTTCCAGCTTCTGGTTATCAACCAAAGAGTACTAATGGAGGGACCCATGGCTCCATATGTAGCAGAGGATGGCCTTATGGGGCATCACTGGGATGGGATAGGGGGGGCATGGGAAGGGAAACCAGGGTAGGGTATAACATTTGAAATGTAAGTAAAGAAAATATTTAGTAAAAAAGGAAAGAAGAAGAAGAGGAAGAGGAAGAGGAAGAGGAAGAAGAGGAAGAAGAGGAAGAAGAGGAAGAAGAGGAAGAAGAGGAAGAAGAACTGAATAATATGTGATACCCAAATTCAACATGCTATGGGCTTCATCAGAAGAACATGGTGGTATTTTGAGGTGGAAAAACTTTTTAAAGGTGGACACCTGTGGATGAGAATGAAGTCACTCAAGGTGTACCTTTGAAAAGCATATGAGGTCACTGGCTTCTCTGCCTCTTCCTCTTCCCCATTCTCACTCACCTTGCTTCTCTATCCAAACTCATGCACACAGGCCAATTATATAAATGGCTTCACATCACACTGGCCCTTCAGAAATCTCTCCAGAGACTCCAAATAAATGGACATGACGGATTCAGAATTTCAAAGACTTAACTGCCAAGCCAAAGTAAACTTGACCACTATTAAAGTTGATTTTTATCAGGGATTTTTTTTCTTTTTAAATGATAAGGGTTGATGAAAACAGTCTAATGAAATTTTATCAGACTAAATTTGATCAAAACATCAACTCCACTGCAAATGTGAAGAAAACTCCAGTTGCGGAGTCAACAAAATAAACATAAAGGAACACATGTCTTTGTCTTTAAGCTGAAGTAAATGCTACCATTGTGAAGATGCTGCTGCTTCAGGTTCCATCATTCTTGCAACTGTCAGTATGCCTTACTTATGATGATGAGTGCATCCTTGCTCCTGTTTCAGACACTTAGATTCTGATATTCTATCTCCATAGAAAAACCCTGAGACCTGGCACCAATTTTCCCATCTCCCCATGTTCCACACATTTTGTCTTCCATTGAATTTCTTTTTCTTTTGTTATTTTTATTAGGTATTTATTTCATTTATATTTCCAGTGCTATCCCAAAAGTCCCCCACCCGCTCTCCCACCCACTCCCCCACCCACCCACTCCCACTTCTTGGCCCTGGCATTCCCCAGTACTGAGGCAGATGAAGTTTGCATGACCAATGGGCCTCTCTTTCCACTGATGGCCGACTAGGCCATCTTCTGATACATATGCAGCTAGAGACACGAGGTCTGGGGAGTACTGGGTAGTTCATATTGTTGTTGCACCTATAGGGTTGCAGATCTATTTAGCTCCTTGGTTATACTCTCTAGCTCCTCCATTGGGGGCCCTGTGATCCATCCAATAGCTGACTGTGAGCATCTACTTCTGTGTTTGCTAGGCCCCAGCATAGTCTCACAAGAGACAGCTATATCTGGGTCCTATCAGCAAAATCTTGCTGGTGTATGCAATGGTGTCAGCATTTGGACGCTGATTATGGGATGGATCCCCGAATATGGCAGTCTCTAGATGGTCCATCCTTTTGTCTCAGCTCCAAACTGTGTCTCAGTAACTCTTTCCATGGGTGTTTTCTTCCCAATTCTAAGAAGGGGCAAACTGTCCATACTTTGGCCTTCATTCTTCTTGAGTTTCATGTGTTAGGCAAATTGTATCTTATATCTTGGGTGTTCCAAGTTTCTGGACTAATATCCACTTATCAGTGAGTACATATTGTGTGAGTTCTTTTGTGATTGGGTTAACTCACTCAGGATGATGCCCTCCAGGTCCATCCATTTGCCTAGGAATTTCATAAATTCATTCTTTTTAATAGCTGAGTAGTACTCCATTGTGTAAATGTACCACATTTTCTGTATCCATTCCTCTGTTGAGTGGCATCTGGGTTCTTTCCAGCTTCTGGCTATTATAAATAAGGCTGCTATGAACATAGTGGAGCATGTGTCCTTCTTACCGGTTGGAACATCTTCTCGATATATGCACAGGAGAGGTATTGCAGGATCTTCTTGTAGTACTATGTCCAATTTTCTGAGGAACCACCAGACTGATTTCCAGAGTGGTTGTATAAGCTTGCAATCCCACCAACAATGGAGGAGTGTTCTTCTTTCTCCACATCCCTGCCAGCATCTGCCTTTACCTGAATTTTTGATCTTAGCCATTCTGAATGGTGTGAGGTAGAATCTCTGGTTTTTTGTTTTGTTTTATTTTGTTTTTTTTTTTTTTTGATTTGCATTTCGCTGATGATTAAGGATGCTGAACGTTTTTTCAGGTGCTTCTCAGCCATTTGGTATTCCTCAAGTGAGAATTCTTTGTTTAACTCTGAGCCCCATTTGTAAAGGGGTTATTGGATTTTCTGGAGTCCACCTTCTTGAGTTCTTTATATATATTGGATATTAGTCCCCTATCTGATTTATGATAGGTAAAAATCCTTTCCCAATCTGTAGTAGTCTTTTTGTCTTATTGACGGTGTCTTTTGCCTTGCAGAAGCTTTGCAATTTTATGAGGTCCCATTTGTCTTTTCTTGATCTTACAGCACAGGCCATTGCTGTTCTATTCAGGAAATTTTTCCCTGAACCCTTATCTTCGAAGCTTTTCCCTACTTTCTCCTCTATTAGTTTCAGTTCTCTGCTTTTTGTGGAGTTACTTAATCCACTTAGATTTGACCTTAGTACAAGGAGATAGGAATAGATCAATTCGAATTCTTGTACATGATAACCACCAGTTGTGCCAGCACCATTTGTTGAAAATGCTGTCTTTTTTCCACTGGATGGTTTTAGCTCCCTTGTCAAAGATCAAGTGACCATAGGTGTGTGGGTTCATCTCTGGGTCTTCAAGTTTGTTCCATTGGTCTACTTGTCTGTCACTATACCAGTACCATGCAGTTTTTATCACAATTGCTCTGTAGTAGAGCTTTAGGTCCAGCATGGTGATTCCACCAGAGGTTCTTTTATCCTTGAGAAGAATTTTTGCTATCCTAGGTTTTTTGTTATTCCAGATGAATCTGCTGATTGCCCTTTCTAATTCGTTGAAGAATTGAGTTGGAATTTTGATGGGGATTGCATTGAATCTGTAGATTGCTTTTGGCAAGATAGCCATTTTGACAATGTTGATCCTGCAAATCCATGAGCATGGGAGATCTTTCCATCTTCTGAGATCTTCTTTAATTTCTTTCTTCAGAGACTTGAAGTTCTTATCATACAGATCTTTCACTTCCTTAATTTGAGTCACGCCAACGCATTTTATATTATTTGTGACTATTTGGATGGGTGTTGTTTACCTAATTTCTTTCTCAGCCTGTTTTTCCTTTGTGTAGAGAAAGGCCATTGACTTGTTTGAGTTAATTTTATATCCAGCTATTTCATTGAAGCTGTTTATCAGGCTTAGGAGTTCTCTGGTGGAATTTTTAGGGTCACTTATATATACTATCATATCATCTACCAAAAGTGATATTTTGACTTTTTCCTTTCCAATTTGTATCCCCTTGATCTCTTTTTGTTTTCGAATTGCTCTGGCTAGGACTTCAAGTACAATGTTGAATAGGTAGGGAGAAAGTGGGCAGCCTTGTCTAGTCCCTGATTTTAGTGGGATTGCTTCAAGCTTCTTGCCATTTACTTTGATGTTGGCTACTGTTTTGCTGTAGATTGCTTTTATCATGTTTAGCTATGGGCCTTGAATTCCTGATCTTTCCAAGACCTCTATCATGAATGGATGTTGGATGTTGTCAAATGCTTTCTCTGCATCTAACAAGATGACCATGTGGTTTTTGTCTTTGAATTTGTTTATATACTGGATTACGTTGGTGGATCTCTGTATATTGAACCATCCGGTTTTCATCCTGTAATTTCAGTCTATTAGTACTGACTTTGCTCTATAAGACTGAAGAGATTTTAATTTTTTAATCTTGTTTTCTAGAATACGATGAAATTTTAACTTTTTGAGGTATTGTGACATAGCTGGCATACAATTTGTCACACACACACACACACACACACACACACATGACCACCACTACCACCCCCACAACACCACATAATTTCTGTCACTTCGAGGTCTCTGCTCACCCCTCATATCTTAGGAATGCAGTGGAAGTGAACTGAGTTGATCTGCTCAGAGTACAGTAGCAGGAAACCTCTCTGGGATTTTGCCTTATTAAACAGATTAAGAGCAGCCATACCCTCTAATGATATCAGTAGTCATCTTCTCTTCATAAAAGCTAGACAGTGGAAAGCTGCATCCCACAATGTAGTTTGCCTAACTTATCTAGTCATTGTAAAATGCTTATAATCCCAGATTCAGGTCTACAAACCTGTAAGCAAAATGTATGACTAAGGTTTTGTCGGGGGATTGTTTTGCACACAGAAACAAGTAACACCTCATCAGGTGCTACCCTTCTGTTTATCTTGTTGACTCAAACATTTTATCAATCAAAATTCTCTTCTCGGGTACTCTCTGATATAAGCATTTTTTTTAAGAAATGATTCAGAGGAGGAACGTTTGAAAATTACTTATATTCTTGTTCTCAGAATATTCTGTGATTGTTCCTTCAGGTAGACAGTCAGTCAGATGACTTTCAGTGAATCATACCTCTGATTAATCATCTCATGTTGAGAGTTGGCAATGACTGGGGCTTGTTTTGTATAATAAAGTGTGTCAACAGTCAGGGCTCAGCTCTTACTATTATACCTTCTCATCCAAGTGTTTCTCCTAGCAGACTTGAGCTGGGGCATCTTCTCCTAGCTTTTGTGACTGAAGCTGCCTTGTTATGAGTGAGACAATGAAAAAAATATTTGACCAGCTGCTAAATCAGCTTATAGAAGTAGATGATGACCCCAGAAGATTAATCAGTAGGGAATAAACATGGAACCACATTTTATAGATAGAAGAAACTAAACATTACCTCAGGCAACTGAACTGCAAGGAGAATCTCAAGTAAAACAAAACAAAATAAAATCAACAATAACCAACACTAGAAAGGAACATAGCCTAATAATGACCTTCATCATTATCTCTGAGTCTGAATAAACAACCTATTAAATACTAAATTATGCTTTTACAACTGTCCTGTTAGATGCCTCTTACTTTCAAACTATAATTTTGCTCATTTCTTGTACAACAGTATAAAGTAACTCTCATCCCATATACTGAGAAGAATCTGGGACAAAATAAATAATTAAGTAAATAAATAAAAAACGTGGTTAAAAATTTCAAAGCTCTCTCCACAGTTCTAAATTAATTTATATACAAATTCTTTTTCTCTTTAAATTTGCAATCAGGCTCCAGAAGCATTACTGTTTGTAGAAATTTTTTTTTTCTCAAAGAGAAGTAATTTAAGCCAACAGAAAGCTTAAAGAGATATTTATGGAGATGAACATTAACGTAGCCTTGCAAAGAGGCATGTTATTCTAGCCAAATTTTCTTTGCTGTGACAAATCACCTGAAACAGAAATCATCTTAAAGACGTAAGATATACTTTCTGAAAGTAATATATTCTTACTGAAAGTAAGACTATTTTCAGATTCCTTACAATTCCCACTGCTGTTTTTTTCGGCTGTATTATAGTATGGGACATTATTCTCTGTAGGTAACAGGGGTAGAACCTTCACCCCATGGGCCAGGAATCAATGACAAAGAAAGGGAGGCACCAATGAGTCAGGGTTCGAAGATTAATCATCGGGGACTAAGTAATCAACAAGAAGCTTTATCAGGGCATCAGAAATCCAAACTATAGCATATGCTCATGTTCAAGCAGAACATGTGTACTGCACATTCTACAATGTTTTGATTTGACTGTGGAGCTTAATATAAGTTGTTGATCAGATTTTAGAAATGTTTAGCAAAACTGAGTGGTGAATGATGGTACCATGGCAGCTGATGGAAGAAGAAAATGCTGTATGAAATTTCTCACCAATATCACTGGCACAGGAGAACAGAGATTAGTGGAGGGAGGGTTTCACTGCTATCTTGTGAAATAAACTTTATTTCCCATAAAGACCTTCTAGATTTAACTATAACATTGCCCAAATTAAACTGTAATTAAGAAATCCTTCCAGAGAGATGTATGGCTCTCACCATATACTTCATTTAATTACCATTTAATGAGCTTCTACTCAGGGCTAATATTGCTGATAAAGAAGTGGATACAATTTATGAAATCCCCCAAACACATTGAGCTTAAGAGTCTAATGGGGGACACAGAAAGGAAATGGTCAATTGAAATACAGTATGAGGGACATTCAAATGCTTTCAGAACACCAAAGCAGATTCTGCACACCATGGAAGAGGTTTTGGGTTTGGTTCTACAAAAGTCACTAATGGTAATTTATGAACTAGAGTGCCAGGTATGTAGCACTCTAACATGGGAGCGTGTGCCAAAAGTTAGCACTGTGTTTTGTGAGCAATTGAAGCATGGGATCTATGGGCTATGGACTAGCTGCAATCCTCATCTGTTTTTCATAGATCATTCCTTTGAAGAGATAACTACAGTTGAAAGAAGGTCTCTTTCTTTCTCCCTCCCTCCCTCCCTCCCTCCCTCCCTCCCTCCCTCCCTCCCTCCCTCCCTCCCTCCCTCCCTCCCTTCCTTCCTTCCTTCCTTCCTTCCTTCCTTCCTTCCTTCCTTTCTTCTCTTCTTCTTCTTCTTCTTCTTCTTCTTCTTCTTCTTCTTCTTCTTCTTCTTCTTCTTCTTCTTCTACTTCTCTCTCTCTCTGTTTTTCTTTCTCCTCATGAATACATTACTAAGTTGAAAACAAGACATAATCACCAATCCAACTGATTCTAAAAGAACATGCAACCATACATCTAATAAATACTAAAATGATAGCCTACAACCAAATATGCTAAATAATAGGGTGAGTAGAAGTAGACCAGTTCTTCAACTTTTTGTAGTGGAGCTACTAATGCAACCAGTACTTACAAAGAATCTTTAGGTTCTGAAACATCTCTTCAGACTCTCTACTTAGAATGCTATGAATAATTGTCTCCCATTTGCCTCATATTTGGTATCAATGTGATTTTAGTACAAGTTTCCGACAATGAGGCTCTGATTTAAGTCTGTCTGGGAACAAGATTCCTGTTTCTCTCTTTGACTAGTCTCATTGATCATATATAAGACATTGTGTTCTGTCTTAATTTGAACTGCATCCTACTTCGACCCTATTCATCATGTATTCACCTGACTATTTTTTAAAGTATACAGCTCTTTGTTAGATGGGGTCCAGTGATTGTCACCCAGCCTGATTATAAAACAGTGCTTTGAAAATAGACATGTGTTACTGAGATAGCTATTGTTTGTTCTATGTAGTGCTATGCCAAGACCTTGTTTAAGAAAAACCCTCTGATCCAGTTCTCTGTAACCATACTTCATAGGAATTCTTCTCCTTTGCCAGGTGCTATGCTAAGAGTATCTTGCCTTGTTCAGGATTTACATTGCTTTGAAAATATCACAGTAATGTTTTTCTTCTCTCTAAATTGTTCAAAGAAGCTATGCCTTTTCCTAAATCAGAAAGAGATAAATTAAAAAATGTTATTTCCTCTAACAAATAAATATTTTAAGAACTATTATTACCATATGCCTACCTGGTGATATATAGTTACATTTTACAATAAAATCTTCATCAGTGCTCAATTTTTCTTTATACAAAGTCAGAAAAATGTACATTGGTCACATGTCTACTTTTTACTTTCCCTAATTTGTCTAGTTTCCTAAGTTATAGGGTGATTAGTATTCAAAATTTTTGTTTACACATACATGTGCACATCCATACACACACATACACACACAAACACACACACACACACTTAATCTGATGCATTATATTACAGCTTGAGCATTGTAGAACCTTCTGAGAAGCTCATGTCTTCATATCAGAAGCCTAATTTATCTATTTGCTTAAGAAGATGAAAAGTGATATTAATTTATTAACGTACTAAGAAAAGATTTGGAGCTAAAGCAGAGTAGTTCTCATGAGTACAACGTCACCTCTGGGTAAATGTCTTCACCATTTCTCTCTGTTTAGTGGATATAATGATATCCTTCTCCTATGATAAAGTTTTTAAACATAAGTTGATCTCCCATCAGAATGTATGGTAAATGTATTAATATAAGTTAGGAAGATTAAGTTTCACAATTAAGGCTCCCTTTTGTTGCTGTTTTTCATTGAAGAAAGTATCATTTTGTATCTCAGGCTATTGTGGACTTCACCATGTAGCTTCTGAACCCAGGGCCACGCTGTTGTCTCACCCTCCCTTCCATGAGCTAAGATCACTGACATGAGCTCCCTGTCTGAATTTTTAATGTTACTTTTTCACACATTTGACCACCACGTAAAGTTTCTCATTTCTGAAGGCATCATTACTTGACAGCTCCCTCTAGCAGGTCTTTATTGCCTTTCAATTCTAAATTGCCTGAACATGACTGCAATTCCTAACTATCAATTTCCATCTGGACACCTGGCCATCTAGCATCTCAGATTTCTTCAAAGCCACCAGTTACCTTCTTTCAATTTAAAGTACAGTTTTCTTCTTTCCTATATTTTGAGACTGTTTTTGTCTTTCTTATGTCTGACCTCCTCAATCTCAATTACATTTTCAGTTACAGCACTTGCAGTTATAATGTACTTCAAGTCTTAATAATAACCCACTTTACTTCTATCACAGACTCCTTACATCTTCATAGTCTTTCCTATCTATTCATTCCAAATTTCCATCACTCTACCTGTAACAAGATTTACAAAGATATATTGCTAGCATTTAGTTGTAATTTACCAGTTTTACCAGTGTAAAGTCTCATTTAAATCCATGTGTTTTATAATTATCCAGCAATTCACATATAATTAGAAGGAAACACTTAAAGATGCTAAACATTTTGACAAAATGTTTTGTACAGACACCTTGGGCTGGAATTCAAAGCTATCCTGGGACCCATATAGCCTATGGGCAGACATTGGTGATGGCTTCAAGTCAATCTGAGATTTTATAGTCTGTCTCATTTTCTGTCTTCAGGTCCATTCCTTTTTAAAACTTTTCATTTGCAGCCTTTAATATTCTGCTCACACATTCAAAATATTGCGTGTGTCAAATTGATGTGATAATGGTGGTATAGAGAATCTGGTAGTAGCTGGAAAAGAGAAAGAGAGGAGGGTGGGAGGAAAGAAAGAAGAGATGAGGAGAGAGGGAATGAGGGAGGGAGGGAGTGTGTATGTATGTATTTCTTTGTGTGTGTGTGTGTGTGTGTGTGTGTGTGTGTGAGAGAGAGAGAGAGAGAGAGAGAGAGAGAGAGAGAGAGAGAGAGAGAGAGAACAGAGTTAACAGAAAACCCAAAGAATGGGAGAAAAAGCTTTACCAAACAAGGTTATATATTTAGAATGTACAAAGAATTGAAGAAATTAAAAACAGAAGGATTAAAACATCTAGTTAATGAATGGGCAAATAAACTGATAATTTTCAAAAATAGAAACTCAAGTAGTAATAACATTCTAAAAATGCTTAATGTCCCTAGTCATCAGAGAAATGTAAATTAAAAGTACTTTGAGATACTACCTCATCTCAGGAATGGTATTTCCAATGAATCTTGAGAACAAATGTTGAGGAAGATGTAGATGAAAGGAATATTTATTCACTGTTTGTGGGATTGCAAATGAATACAGCTATTGTGTCAATGCACTTTGGTTTTGTCAAAAATTGAAAACTAGAACTGCCTTATGGACTTGCTATTTCACTGCTGGGAACACACCCAGGTAGTTCTGTGCCTTAGCACTGAGACACTTGCACTCTAAAGATTACTGCTACTTTGTCCACTGTAGAAGCAATTAGAATCGATCTAGCTTTCCATAGGCAGAGAAAGAATAATAACAACTTAGCACGTTAATAAATACACACAGATATATGTGTGTGGGCACGTGTGTGAGTGTGTTTGTATATACACACAATTCACGTAAATGGAAAAAAAGTTAATTTTTCAGAAAAATGGGCACATTTAGATTGTGTAGTTTTAAGTGTGGGATATCATACAATTTCAGAAAGAGAGGAACAGTCAGTGGGTGAACCGAGAGGAGGACACAGTCTGTATTGTAAAAAAAAAAAATTAAATAAAAAAATCTTAAATAAATAAAGAGAAAGATTTATATGGTCTCACTCACTTGTAATACATGTGTGTGCAAATGGACACTTACATTTGAGTTCAGTATAACATGAAGGAAAGAGAATAATAAAGGTGAAAAATAAGGGAATAAGGAAAAGTATAAATCAGGTAATAAATGTACAGCATAAAAGGAGATATAAAGCTGATTGTCTTCTTAGATTTAATTTTATAGTGTCAATGGTGGATAAATGTATACAGTATTTTTTTATTGTAAAAGTGTAACATTGATGGCAAGACTTCTCAGCTTCCATTTCGAATGCTAGTTCTAATTGTGTAGAATGTTACTTTGTTAGGAGACTGTGCGTCTTTGCTTAATTTGTTATGTGGTGCTTTTATGTAGTCAGATGATTTTTAAGAATAAAACTTGTAAAATAATAATAATAATAATAATACATAATAATAATAAATAATAAGTACAGTAAGGAACAGCTCCTGATGGGATGACAACCTCTGCCCTCCACATGTTCACCTCTGAATATATAAAACTTCCACATGTACATATGACAAACAAACAAATAAATAGTAACTACTCAAACCAAGATGAATGGTTTGATGTTTCATGAGCTAGCCTGTCTCATCCTCTCCAATCTGCCAATATATGTATTTTATTAGTACAATCTGTTAACTTCCCACTATTCTATCTGCCCCCTTCCTCTACAGTGATAAAACACTGTATATATGGGCAGTGATTTGTCATGTCTGATTTTGTTTCATTCCTGTTGGGTGTCAAATATTCATATGTATTTGAATCTAACATTAGTGTACAAGTGGTGAACTCATACTTTTAAAGCAGTTGTTGAAGTTCTGTCCTCCCTGCATTCGTTTGTGCTTACCTTATTAAGGCAACTTAAATAAAAAACTACACTGAAATGAAAATGAGTATTGGCTAGTTTTTGTCAACCTGCTATTACCTAGATTCAAGTGTGAAAATATAACATTATTTGAGGAAATGCCAGCACTAGATTGTCCTGTGAGAGTTGTCTTGATTTCCAATTGATATGGAAGTGTCTATCCCAGTATGCAAGGTGGGTATCCTGGGCACATGGACCTGGGTTACAAAACAAAGCACCACGATGATCAAACAATGGGGAGAATGGAGTGAACAGCACGGTCCAGTGATCTCTTCTTTTGTTCCTTCCTCCAGGCCCATGGTTTGAGCTTCTGCCCTTGGCTCCCTGGTGATGAACTGCACACTTAGAAGCCAAATATGCCGCATTCTCCCAAGTTGCTTTATGTCAAGTTATCACAGTGACAAAAAGCAAAACTACACTCCTCTCTGTTCTTGAGGATTTAGCTATGCTCCTAGCTATCACCCACAATTTAAAATAAATGTATAAGCTGAGACAACTAATAACACTAGTTGGATTGTAATGAAGAATCTTCTTTGAGTTTTTCCTATTCCTCTGATCGGTCAGATTAAGTTAAATAGTCCAAGGCAATCCTTCATCTGCTCTCCTTTGGGAAACATATCTCATTTTTCAAAACCACATCAAGCTACCTTGTCATAAACCATCAATTGCATTTTGCAATCAAAGGCTATAACAGGCTTACAGCCAAGTAGCCACTTGTGGCTAGTTACATAGAACTACCTCTTGTAGTAGTAACCTGTTACATAGAACAACTTATTTCTTGCAGGCCCTATTTTGATATATTGACCTTAGTTTTTAATTCCACTCCATGCTTTTCTTCCTTCCTGCTAAACTAGCAAGCTTTCTCCGAATCCATTGTGATTTGTCACGCCAGCTTTTCCTTTATATTTATCAGACGCCCTTCAGCATAAATTGTGTATTATTGATAGGTTTTCTATCTGTTTTTAAATACTCAATAGGTTGTTTTAGAACTCTTCTGACTTTTGAAGGATACATAAATTACTTATTATTTATGTTTCCTGAGTACTTTTGACAATACAATATATTATAAGTGTTTATATTCAACATTGTCTGATCTTCTAGTTCAACAGCTGGTTCAGAGCAGATGGTCTGTCCTGTTCATTGTCTGAATATCTTAAAACTCTATGATGTGTCATCTAGCCTTAAACAATTGGAGGAATGAATCACAGCTCTTAGATATACAGAATAATCACAACTGAAATATTGGATAGTTCTTTCATGTTTTATAATTTGTTTACCACATTGTACTTCTAAGATACAAACTTATTAAAGATGACTATTTTTATCTATAGTTGTGATACTGTTGGCATAAATGTGAATGCCTGTAGATGTTCCATTGATGCAAAAGAAATAAAAAAAATCTGCACAATACTGTATTGTATATAAAGTCATTTAAAAAATAAAAATTCTTTATTTTCTTTTGCTAAAAGTTTATTAACTATATGGAACAGCTCAATTTAAAAAGTCAGGTTAATTTCATCGACTTCATCATCTAGATGAACTAATATGCTTTTTGAAAACAGACTAGTGTGATATAAATAAAATAAAGTAAATTCAGGTGACAATTCATTTAGAATTTTATGTATATGTGATATACTATATCAAATAATTTAGGTCTTCATTTATGTATTTTAGAGTCATCAAAGTATATATAGAGAGTAAGAAGTAAGCTTTCATCTACCACTAATGTTCATTAAAGTCACTGCTTTCAGTGTAATTAGTATAATTAGTTCTAGTATTAGGAATTGTTATACTATATAAGAGTTGTTACGTGATTGTAAAATCTGTGTTTAAGAAGGTCTCATGATCAAGACCTCCACCCTCAGAGAGAGATATTTTTTACATACAGAGAAATATATATATATATATACACACGAGAGATACACACAATACACTATTAAGTATGTAGCTCACAGTAAAAATACTAGCAAGAGACAAAACTAATTGAGCTTTGACTACATGAAGTTGAGTTCTTCAGCATTTAGAAGATCAGTGCACACAACTTAAGGAACACAATTTTAAGAACCAACCTTGGAGTAGGCATTTTGCCCTCATCTTTATGTGAAAGCATAAAGAATATAAATATGCGAGAGAAGATATTTTAGTCAAAATGTCTGATAGTCGAACGCATCTAACCACAGTGCATACAAACACAGAAGCATCTAGGGCCACACTGCCATTTTCTCACTTGGCTAACCATAAATTTTTCTTATCCTGATTAGATGGTTTCCTGTATTTCAACCCAAGGAACTTAATTTTATACCATACCCCTGCCAATCATGGCAGATTTTTATTCTCCTTTGCCTCACATTCCAGCCCACTCTTTCATATAACTGACTTGCCATGAGACTATCTCCACCCGGTCCTAGGAATCCTGATTTCCCCATCGACACAAGACACAATGCTATGGACACACAATCACATGTTTTGAAGTATGCTCTCTCACGTCAAACGAACAAGGCTTCTGTGAATACTGTGGCCAGGATTACCTTCTCACCTTAGTTGCCTCCTAGCTAAAATAAATAAATAAATAAATCCACCATTAACTAGCTAATTCTCTCTTTTCAGTAGAATTTGACACTAAGAGCGCTTTGCCTTCAATTTATGTTGTCTTCATCACAAACCTTATAAAAATAAATTTGGAGATGCTATTAGGTGAAGATAGCTCATTCCAAGGCCTGGTGACTCCGAAGACTTCTTGGCAAAGCACCAACTCAGTTATGCCCCTGTCTCATCCTCCCTTCCTCCTCAAATCTCCTGGCAACTCTTTTTGAAACTGAAAAGAGTAAGTCCTCATCATTCACTCAAATCTGAAAGTTCAAAGTTTGTACTATGATCCTCCATCTAGGATGAGAAGCAGATTTAAAAATCACAATCTTGGTTGGGCAGTGGTGGTGCATGCTATTAATCTCAGCACTTGGGAGGCAGAAGCAGGCAGATTTCTGAGTTCAAGGACAACCTCTGTCTTGAAAAATCCAACCAACCAACCAACCAAAAACAAACAAACAAACAAAATCACAATCTTAGCTCTTGAAATTCTTTGGTACTCAATTCTACATATATTTCACATATGGGTTCTACTAAAGATAGTATACTGACGGTTAATATTTTGAAATATGAACTATTTAGCTAAAGTGAAATGTTTTGTGTTTAATCAATATAAGCTTGAATTATTTCACAATTTATATGCATATCATAAGAAAAGCTCTTCAGTGGCTAATTGAGTGGTCCCATCCAACACAGGTTTCTTCAACTGATAGGTTCTATGTATAGGTTGATTTTTCTTTCATGAAGTTGCATTTCACACAGCTTTTTCTTTAAAATCTGCCAACAAATTTGATAGCTATTAAATATTAAAGTTAGATCAAATTATCTGAAGAACTAATATTAATAGAATTTTCACTGCTGAAAAAAACAGATTTTAAGTTGCATATTGTCTCCTTTTATATATTTCAGAAATGGTACTACTACTTGAAAGATATATTTTTATAAATTCAAAAGAAAAAGGTCCCAAATGCTTTATGTCTATTTGTGTGACTCAAGCCTACGCAAAGCAAAAGAACTATTAACTCAATGTATTTTACTGCTAAGTGCTCTGTTATAAAACAGAGGATGAGAAGGCTAGTTTGTCTGTAGGTACAGAACACCTTGACAGAGATTCCTGATGATTAAACAATTCTTTTCATGATAAATGTTTTAGATTTTGCCACATTGCAGTGAAAACATGTAGAGTCAAATGCTTAGTTTAACATAGTTGAGAGATCCATTAAAAAATCTGAATGAAAGATTCAGAAATCTGTTTTGGAGTCCAGTATCTTAGTATTTAGATGGAAGCATCAAAAATATAAGTGGGGCTATCTGTCTACTTTCATCTCTCATTTTCTAGGCAGCTCTAAGAAATTTCCTCACCATATTTTAATAGAAATACTGTATTTTTGGACTTTAGAGATGAAACCTTGCCAGATATAAGGAAAGAAAATGTATCATTCTCTTCTAGATTTTTCAGCTGTACATAATATGTACATAGAAATGTCTTTAGCCAACCACCCACATCAAAAATATTAATCCAGAATTTCTTCTGTCAAAAGGAAATGCAGGGACAAAGAGTGGAGCAAAAACTGAAGTAAAGGCCATCCAGAGACTGTTCAACCTAGGGATTCATCCCATCTGCTGACACCAAAGCCAGATGTTATTGCTGATGCCAAGAAGTGCTTACTGAAAGGAGCCTAGTATAGCTGTCCCCTGAGAGGTTTTGCCAGATCTCGACCATTATAGATGTGGATGTGCACAGCCAAACATTGGACTGATTACAGGGACCCCAATGGGGAAGTTAGAGCAAGGACTATAGGAGCTGAAGGGGTTTGCAACCACATAGAAAGAACAATAATATCAACCAACCAGACCTACCCCCTCCACACACACACACTAGAGCTCCCAAGGACTAAACCACCAACCAAAGAGTACACAGTGGGTGGTGGGATCCATGGATCCAGCTGGATTTTAGGAGAGGATTGCCTTATCTGGCATCACTGGAAGGGGCGCCCCTTGTTCCAGTGGAGGCTTGATGACCCAGAATAGGGGAATGCTGGGCTGCTGAGGCAGCAGTGGGTGGGCCTGTCAGGGAGCACCCTTATAGAGGCAGCGAGAGAGGAGGGGATAGGGGCTTTGTGGAGGGGAAACTGGGAAATGGGATAACATTTGAAATATAGATAAATAAAATAACCAATAAGGAAAAAATATTCTTGGCACAGAGTAGAAAAAGAGTTCATACTTGGTTAAATAGCTAAACCTGTGAAAAGAGAGTGATAGATGAATTGACTGGTTGATTGATTATCTACCATTTATAAGTGGAAGCCCCTTCCATTATTGGTTTACTGGATGGATGAGCTTTGAGACAATGTTCAACATCCTTAATCATCAGGGAAATGCAAATCAAAACAACCCTGAGATTCCACCTCACACCAGTCAGAATGGCTAAGATCAAAAATTCAGGTGACAGCAGATGCTGGCGGGGATGTGGAGAAAGAGGAACACTCCTCCATTGTTGGTGGGATTGCAAGCTTGTACAACCACTCTGGAAATCAGTCTGGCGGTTCCTCAGAAAATTGGACATAGTACTACCGGAGGATCCAGCAATACCTCTCCTGGGCATATATCCAGAAGATGTCCCAACCGGTAAGAAGGACACATGCTCCACTATGTTCATAGCAGCCCTATTTATAATAGCCAGAAGCTGGAAAGAACCCAGATGTTCCTCAACAGAGGAATGGATACAGAAATTATGGTACATTTACACAATGGAGTACTACTCAGCTATTAAAAAGAATGAATTGATGAAATTCCTAGCCAAATGGATGGACCTGGAGGGCATCATCTTGAGTGAGGTAACACAATCACAAAGGAACTCACACAATATGTATTCACTGATAAGTGGATATTAGCCCAAAACTTAGGATACCCAAGATATAAGATACAATTCCTACTATAAATTACAATTTCTGTTTCTTTAGATGTACAATATTTTAATCAGAGATCGGTTTTAAAAGCAAATGTTTGTTTTCCACAAAATACACGAGTTAAATTTAGATATACATATAATTATTGTTTATTACATGAATATGCAAGATTTCAAAATACTACAACATCAAAGTAAGAAATCACCGGAGTATCTATACTTTGCCTAAGTAAAGAATTGGCCAAAAAGTTTAAAATTTATGGTACATTTGAGAGCCTGAACTAAGAAGTTAGAAAACTAAACAAAGCTGTACATTCTGATGACACTGCTTGTATTAAAGTGTACAAGAGAATAAAAAAAGAGAGTATCTATTTAAACTAGATACATTGTAACAAAGGGAAGTCTTTTTCAAGTGTGATAACTGCTCTTTTCTGGGATCTGGTAAATGCAGAGCCCTGCAGAGGATATGCCTTCTAGCTGTTTTGAAGTTCGTTGTGATTGTTAACTTAGTGTGCTGCATATAAAGAACTTGAGATAATAGAGAAGTACACTCAAAAATATGAAGTCCTAATAATGACCTAACTCAGACAGAAGAAGTATTTGCGTATTAGAAAACATTAGCAATCCACATGGTATCTTTCACCCATGTTTCTTGCACAAGGATACTGTCCTCAGAAGTTGTGTGGAAAAGCGAATTGATGTGATCCTACTGATATGTTCTCTTAGGAAAAAAAATAAGACAATAAAAGGTACAACAAGGCTTCAGTTAATGAAGTCTGTACTATGCCTAAGTAAAGAAGTGACAAGTCACATCCCAGGTATACCCATAGCATCGACTTCCTAAAAAGAAACTAGGAGATAAACTACGCATCGTAGTATTTACAACCAGTACAGTGCAGTTGTGATTAGAGGAGCTAAAACTGAGACAAATGCTCTCCCATATACAGCAAAATACAACTTTAATGTTTAGATTACTCACTGAGTGAGAAAGACTCTATCAACTGTGGACAGAATGATGCAAATAGCTTTGGGGGGAATTAATTGTTAGGGAGCTAACGTTGTTTCTTGGTCAAGATTGATTGTATGGAAATAAGAGCATCCAAACAGCATCTGGACTTGTGGGCTATTCAGTTCTGTTTTAAAGTACTTAAGGAAAAAGAAAGAGAGTCAATCTTCATTTCCAAACAATGTATCCTCATACTTCGAATTCATAGTCCAAAACTTTCATAATCCTAATTTCGAATCTTTTCAAATTCAGTGGGTTTGAAATCCACAGGATTGACAAATACTGGCTTTCCCTAAGAAAGGGGAACTCCCAGTGAACACTTAGAAACTTTTTGAAGTTTAATTGATTCCATATTGTTTGAACTGAGTCAAAAAGCTCCTTACCTTAGATTGTGTTAATGCACATTGGACACTATAAAGCTTAGAGTTGTTCAGGCTTGCGTAGAATAAAAGACAAATCGAACAACAGTAATGTCAAGAGTTGCCAAACAGGACCAGGCTAGTAGGAGACAGAGAAGTGAGACATTGCTGAGAACTCCCTGCTGTCTTTCAGCACAACTTGAACACCTCAGTTCCTGATTTATAATTATTAACATTACTGGTTCAAAAAAACAAGCTAGATACTCTATGATTAAAATAATAATAATGATGATGATGATAATAATAATAAATCCAAAGAGCACAAGGCCACCAAACCTAATGGAGTAGACATTATTCAAAAGTTTATTATACTTGGGTGACAGAAAGCCTTTAAAATAAAATGCATGTGAAATTCAGTTACACATATTTACATTTTCAGTCTTTCATGATGAAAACCTCCTTTAACTTAAAAAGTCTATTTTACACCATAATAACAGATATCTGAAGAGTGAAATATAGTCTTTGAATTCTCTGGGGAGCTTCAGAGCATTCCCAGCCAATTAAAAACATTTTAGCCTTTTTAAAAAAAGATTCCTGTTAGAGTCAATCTCTTATATCCACAGCAGTTCAGTATCTGTAAACATCTGTCTTGCTATAACATAAAAACAAGATCCTCGGATGAAAATATCAATGCTGAGAAATGATTACAGCATACAAAGCTCTTCACAACTATATACACCCAAAGCATTCTTACCTGGACTCCCAAAAAGCAGTGAGTGAAATAAAGTTCAAATCAGAGGAAAAATAGACTACATTGTTCCTTAAAATCATTTTGTTTTTTGCAGAAAGTGAGTCAGGCTAATTCCCAAAGCTGAACCTGCATGCTTACTTGGTAAATGCTTTTATTTGGTGGCTAAGCACAACTTTAGAAAAACTGTCCCAAAGAACTATCATTTAACAATTAGGAACTTGGAAATCATTTTAAACACGTAACACTATTGGTTTGACTACTTCAAATCCTTTCACCATTAACAAAGTAGGAAGAAATGAAGCTGAATGGTATTCAGACACAGAAGTATTTAAAACACATTACAAACAACAGTCCTGTGGTACCACTAACTCCTTTTTCTAAAGAAAAGCTGAAATACCTGCTATCCCTTTTCTACTACAGATTAGTTTGCCAGGTCCACATTAGCACCTCTTTTCCACCCCTCCTGTTACATCTGTGCCTCCCTTTAACGATGCTAAACATTGCTTTGATTAAAAGCTCACCAGATAGTAACCGTGCTCAGTCTTTGCACTCCTCTCCCCGTTAGACATCTCCACCTCTCTTTCGAATGAGAAGGTAAACGGAACAGGCTCTTACCGGAGACAGAGAAAAACAATTCGTTCAGCTAGATCCAACAGTGCTCTGTGCAGCCTGGCAGCATGAGTGATCCTTGGGCCTCACACAAAAGCAAGATAATTGGCTCTCAATGAAGACATGTAAACATCCATCATAATGGCACTCGGGCTGAAACTGAACACTGCCTCAGCTGTTCTGTGTACTCCGACTGGAAGATGATGTCACAAACATCAACTGGGTGTACTCTCATTGGCTTCTGTTACCTGGAATCATATCTTAACCCTAAACTGTCAGCTGAAAAGCAAAACGCTTCCCTCTTGCTATTATTTCTGCTGAAAAGAAGGACACTAAGTCTAAATAAGTTATTGGAGGATGACATACTGAAAATGCTGCCCTCCAAGTAGGCTAAGACCTATTTGTATAATTAATTACTTAGTATTTGTGAGGAATTTTATTCCTCAAGTACACTTTTTAAAAAATATTATTTTAACAAGGTGATTCACTGGAGAAACAGCTAAGCGAATGGTCAGAGTAATCATATCAAGAATTTAATTTTTAAAAGAATCCTTTGCATTGATTTTATAGTATGATGCAATTAAATTTAAGAAAGTTAAGGAAAACTATAATGTGGGTAACTGAGCAATCAATTTGTCCACAAAAATATCTGTCGTTATAAAGAGAAAATGCTAATGGATTTTATTCTCTGAATATTTAACAAGAACTTCAAAATGTGTGCAGCAAGATCTTAAATTCTGTGATATTAAAAGCAATAATGTTACAAAATGATATTAAATATTGGCTTTCAAAATGAGTAATTTAAAAATCACTGGATTTCTAGACAATTCAATTTCCGTAATTGAAAGCTACCTTATAATATAGTACTATTCTTCTATTTTTTTTTCAACACAAATGTGGACTAATTATCCATGTCTTACTATCTTGATAAAAGCCCTATGTTTCTCCCCAGACACATGTCCAGTGGAAAAGGAGGATAATGGTATAAGGTGGTTATAGCAGCTTGCTGCCAGAGGGACAAAGCTACAATCACCTTGAAATATACCCCAGCTTTACCCACCCAAAGGAGCTGTCAGAGTGATCATTGTGAGATGCAAGAATTACCAGAGTTATTCAATGACCAAGCACCTACTAAATCCAGTGCTGCCTTATGTCAAGGCAAACCCTTTGAAATCCATGCAGCTCAGAAAACACAAAGTAAGTAAAAGTGCTAGGGAGAGAGTGGGAAGACTCAGTTCAGCCACACCCACCTATAGGGAGGTGGGTGGGGCCTACAATTGATGTCTGGTGAGCATGTGCCTTGTTTCTTTACCTTCTGAATGACGGAGTCCAGGCAAATACTCCTTGTGACCAATGACCATTTCCAAACAATACATTATTTTTACTGGATCACTTCAATAAGAGTTTTAAAAGTTTACAATGACTAGAAAGAAATTGATTACAGCACCCACAGGTTTCTGACAACTAGGACCATAGGATTAACTCATTCTGTGTAGCAGTTTCTTTGTGATGCAGGGGACTGGCTTCTGGATGGAGTTCAAGATCCATGACTACAATCTACAGTCTGTAAGACATTCAGCCCATTAGCATTTATTCTAAAGATTGACTATGAATCTATCACCCATAGAAAAGATGATACAAGGTTCAGCTAATGCAATATATAGACTTGTTGTACAAATCCAAGTGTGGTACACAAAATGATAAAAGAAATCAATATTATCGCCAGGCAAAAGATCAGATACTCACTGTGGTGATATGTGTGAGAGTTAAAATGAGAAGTGAACTCGGTGCTCTCCAAATAATGAAGAAACACATTCAACTTTTAAAATTCCAACTGAAAATGTACCACGGCAAATTAGCTGGGTTTAAAATAGTGACTAACTCTAAGGGATTTTATTTTTCTTCAAAACTGTTGCACTTCCCAGGATTGCTTTGGATTTAATCATATTAGTCAAGCCTAAGAAGAAACTAGATTTAAAAGAAAAATCGATTTGTCAAAGGAAGTTTACTTTAAGCAAATGTGCAAGACACTGTTCATTTACTTCTGCATAAAATCACAAAGTTGTAGATGGAAGTCTGTATGCCACACAAAGTGACATAAAATTGAATTGCAGATCAGAAAGATGAATTCGGACAATAGGCATGTCAACTGGATTTCTGGTAGACAAATGATAAGGACATGATATTGTTATCACTGGCATGATATGTCATTGAGAAGATAATATAGTATGTTCCTATACTTCATGTTTTATATAAAATATTAATGAGATAAATATTTAATGATAGAGACAAAGAAGTAGAAAAATTAGATCATATCCAGTTGCATATAGAAAACAGGTTGATTTATATGCCATTCAGTTACATCTATAAGATAAATATAGACTCCAATAATTAAGTGAACAAAAATAATAATCTTTCTTACTTGCTTTGTATTTATTCTAGTGTTTCAGTGCAACTTAAAATAGGCTTAAAAAGAGATCAAAGTGAAGACTAGAGACTTTGTGTGTGCTCCATTGTCATTCTGTATTAATTAATTACCTTAATTCTGTACATTATTCACCTATAGGTGATTATCTAGGTTTTCTGTCACAAAAATGTATAATTATAACTTTTAAGATCAGATTTAAATACATACATACACACATACACACAGGTTTAATATTTTAAACAAATAAGTTAAATTTACAAAAAGTTTATTTATATGAAAATTAATTTTATATCAAACTTTTCTATGAAATGGTAAAATTAGAATATATTTTAACTGGAAGGAGAAATAATGGAGAGAAGAAAAGCAGAAGAGAAATACTTAATTGTAATGTAAGTCTATAATAAATGAAACTTTGGACCATAATTTCATTTTAACATATTGGGAGTAACATGTGACCTCTGTGTATATGTATGTTTGCCCATGTGTGTGCTTGCTTGAATGTCTGTGTATTTGTGTGTGGGTTAGTGAATATATAAAGCAGTGCTCACAGATGCCAGAAGAGGGCAATGGTAATGGATATCAGGGCAGCTGAAATTATAGGCATTTTCAAGCTGACTTGAGTGATGAGGACCAAACTGGGTCCTCTCCAAGGACCATTGCTTATTTGCTAAGCCATAATTCCAGCCCATAAACAATATTCCTTAGCTTTAAATAATCACATATGTATACTTAGAAAGGATTTAAGGTACATCCAGGATATAATTAATCCTATGTGAAAATCAATCATGATCTGGAGTAATATGTGTGTTCTTTGCAAATTAAATACAAACTGCATATCATTTCTTGAATACTAAATTTAGCATTAACACATACCATAGTAAAACATGTTCTTCCAATAATTTGATACTTCATCAAGAAAAAAGTACACTTTGCACTTTAAAATATACTTCTTGACTTCCAGCTGTGACAGTCATTTTGCATTGTTGAGTTCCAACGAACAAAAAATATTTTAAGTTTAAAGTACGTAAAGAAGGAAAACCACTATAGGAATATGGCTTTTAATTTTTAGTAACTGTAATATGTGTGTATGTTGGAATATAAAGAATATGGAGGCAAAATTATTTCTTAGAAAACTGATATAATTTTGTATTTCAAGCAAGTACATTTCCCTCAGTTTTATTACCATACCTTCATGCTATATATTTCCCAAGAGCTGAAATCACTGCAGTATTTAATTGCCTGACAATTATTTCAGTTACATCAATTTTGTGGTTAAACTAATTATTTATATTATCAAAACAAATCAGCACTAGAGGCTAATTAGACTAGAGAAACCATCCTACACTGTTTCTCATCTTACATATTAATAAGGTTTGGGTTAATACTAACTTTGCAAGAGATGAGCATATCCTTCAGGTGATAATTTACAGACAGAACTTAGGAATTCAAACGAGCTTGAAATCGCTTTAACCAGTCTCACGTTAAACAGTGAAGAATATTAAATTGCAGCATTCTGCATCATGCTGAAGCAAAAGACTGGTCCATTACCTAGTTATCCACAAGATGGCAGCTCTGGTCATTTGGCCACTAATGCCTTTATTGCGATCCTGTTTTTGTTAATAATAAAATAGAAAGTATGTGAATAGCATAGGTATAAATGTTCCTAAGATTTCTCAACTTCAGAATAATAAAACAAATTATTTAAATCACCTTAAAATATGTGATTTCAAAACACTGAAAACTATCCGATTTAATTTACAATTTTTTATTATAAGTAATTTTGGAAGCCACTCTCCTTAAAAGTTATTGCTTTTCTTCAATTTTGTTTCAAAACAAGCAATTGCTTTAAAATGCAAAGTTAGTATTAAAAAAAATGAAGAAACCCCGACTGCACCAGTTTTACCTCACCCAGACAGAGACATAAAAACCACATTTTCCAGCTACTAAGTTCTAGATATGGTTTATTTTCAATAAGAGCATGTATTTACTCAGAGCACCTGAATTCCCTTATAATGCTTAATAATTTCCACAGCCACTATTTTTCTTACATCTAGCCCAAATCTCCTTGGTTTAGAGTGTCAGTATATTATTGTTATCTTTGTTTTGGGTACAGATACATATTTTGGAAACATTTGGAATTATTGGGGCACATCACATTTCTTGTCAGATAATGAGTAATAAGAAGATAGTTACTGTGTTTGCCTGTCAGTAAGTTTTATTTTAGGAAAAATTGAAATAACTTTAAAGGAGTGGTAAAGGTATAAAATCCGACTATCTGAAGGCAAGGCTCCAATGCAATTTCAATGCACACTGTGTTATAACACGATGATAGCACACCCTATTTTAAGGTATATTTTGAGTGTCTTAGCTGATAATGAAAACTAAAATTCATAGATGCACACACTTGTTCTTATCATGTTTTGGAGCAAGCATGTCTCCTGTGTTCATATGCTCCTCCTTTGTTAAGTGTATTTTCTTTCATTTATAATATATATTTTTGTAGAAATTTTTACCAATGTTATGTTTTATTTTCCATCTCAGTTGGTGTTCTGTATATGTGTCGTGCTATTCAAAATTGATAAAAATCATCGCTTTCTTTATCTGTCTTGACCAAGTACAGTGATATCAGTCTCATAAAAATTTAAAATTTATACTTAATGAGAATTAATCAATTGAAATTACTGTATATTCTACAAAAGAAGTGGTCTATTCATGGAAAAATCCACTGTGCTTAAATTGAAATCTTGTTTCAGACTCGTGGGTGTTTTTATATGAAAGACACTGAGAAATAGTAACCGTTATGCTTATTTATCTATTCTAGTCCTATAAAACAGAGGATTATTTAAAGAGTTGAGAACAATCCAATTATCACAAGCAGTCTTAGCATTGTTTTAATAATAAGTGAAGCAATGATAACATCAATATCAACCCCTTTACCAACACCAACTCTGTGGGTGATTATTTTGTACTCGGAACAATTCCGGCTGTTCTATGCATTTTTATATTGTCTGTTTTATTTGCAATAATGTTTCAACATCATTGCATGATAGGGTAAGACTCTTATTATATATGCCATCTCACTTTATTTTGGCCTTTTTCTTAATTCTTCCCTGTCTTCAGCAGAAGGAAATTAGAGTAATTCTTGTTAAGTTGGTTTTGCCCTCCTTTGTTACATAATTCTTCTTTGAATTTCTGAACTTACTGCTCCTTTGCAATGAGCTGATGATTCATCACACAACATTGATGACATCACCTGCAGCGATGCAGCAGTGGTGTAAAGCTGTGATTTCATTATCCAAAACACAAACCGTTTAGTTGGTTCTATGGCTATTTTTAAGTAGCTAAGTATCCGTGTCTTTTCTGGGACATTGTAGTGAGAGACTTGAACCTATGTCTTTAGATAAGTTCTTGTTTGAGTTTTGTCTAGGAGTTTATGATCCATGTTAATCCCTAAATTCATCAAAGACATGTGATCACACTGATACTTAAAAGATCAATGCTTTCCTGAGGAAATAGAAAGTGGTATTAGTAAAACATCTGCAATATAACAGGTATATAATTTGTCATCTCTGTAGGACAATATTGGTGAGGTTTATCTGGATAATGTACTTAGCACATTTGAGGACAATTATGAACAATTTCAAAAAAAAAAAGGATCACTAGTCAGCAATGTGGACATACAGGAGACAAT